>NC_133758.1:86960123-87265123 GCF_036562045.2 Rhinolophus sinicus
AACATGGAAATAAGACAGTATCTTTCAGAATCATCCTCCCTTATCCCATTAAACCAAATCCTCAAACAAAACTGGTTTGGTTCATAAAAGTGTTTTAACTTAAAATTTTCGCAACCAACTTTTCTTTGGCAGTGAAAGCTCTGTGGAGACTAATGAGCTCCAGATACCTTTGGGGGTGGTCAGCAGGCGCTCAATGGATTCTGTAAAGTCCCACCTTCGGTTTCCTCTTTTAATGATGTCCAAAATAGACCCATTCATCTATTTTTAAACTTTCTAAAATTAGCAAGAGAAAAACAGAGTAGCAAGCTGGAGCCATAGGCTACTTCATTACCTCAGTTATTAGCCTGACAAAATAAGTGACTTTCCATTAAACAGCAGTGACAGAAAAGGAGGAAGGTTTAGAGGTCAATAGCTCCTGTGATACGTATCCCTAAATGCAGTATTTCTCTAGGGACTGTTGGAATTAACTGCTGACAAGCTAATTGCCCTTATTCCCTAATTAACCAAGTCTTGCTTCATTAGTAGTTTGTTGCAATTGGACAACATTTTCAAGGATCTAAAGATCTACCCAATGTAATTAGTAAATAACTGAAATGAAAACAGCCTCCACTTGTTGACAAGATTAATTGAATAATTGTTGTTTCATTGACAATAAAAAGAACAAGGAAATGTAGCAAGGGAATCTGTGCCAGTCTTTCCTTGGGTGATATTTCCTCAGAAACACAAAAGCTTTCTATTAATAAGAGCTGCTGAGTCTCATCTGTTGGAAGAATCCCAACTTGGAAGGTAATATTGAATTGCTATGATTTATTGGGTCTTAACGATTTTTTTATAAAGTGTACTTTTTCATATATATATATATATATATATATATATATTTAGCATCTGTATATTTCATTTAAAACACTAACCAGATGGGTAGATTTTAAACAGGCATCTAACAAAATGCTCTACACAGATATAACTTTGCAAAAACGAATTGATCCAGCAAAGCAAATTGTATGCTGGAAGTTTTGGCAAATATCTCAGAACAATGTGTTTGGTTTAGTTTGACTTAATAGCTGTGATTTTTGAAATTGTTAGACTATTTTTGAGTACTGAGTGCAAAAGACAAAAATTTACATCAAACTTCCATGGAAATTTTGTGTGTGTGTGTGGCATAATTAAGCACTAGTGCAGATTTTGAAGTTTGAAAATTGGTCACTGTGGACGGTCTGTGATTTTGTTGTATTTGAGCCTGTTTTTTTCTTGTCAAAAATGATTTCAACCACACAGCTCAAACTGTCAGTAAAAAAGGGATCCTGGCTGTCTCAGAAATGATATTTCCCTCTGGAGACTTGATAGACTGTTAGTAAAAACCCATTTTACAAGGTCTGGAAATTTGCCAACCCCTCTATCAGTGGGAAATAAGATCTCTCAGATGACTGTGGGGATATCTACAGGAGAAGAGGGGAGTCTATCCCTCCCTTCCAAAATGGGCTGACCACCCTGGGCAAGCTTGAAAGCTGAGGGGAAACTCTGAGCAAGGAATCTAGAATAAGGGTGCTCAGCTACTTCCAAGTGACAATTTTATGAAACTTAACTTAGGGGAATTTACTTCATTCCAACAAATTGTACCAAGGTGAGGAAATGGTGCTGGTAACAATCTTAAAAGTGGCAGCAACCATTTAATAAGCAACTGGTAGCACTAAGTGTATGTGCATTTGTTTGCATTGAATCCATCCAAGAAATCTGCAAGTGAAGTTTTCTTTCTTCCTAGTTTATAAATGAGGAAACTGAGGCTCAAAATAGCCAGGTCTCCTTTTGATAGTCACACAGCTGATGAACGGAGGAGGCAGGAATCAAACCCAGGTCCCTCTGGCTCTAAAGCCCTTGGTGTTTGCTGAGGACAGCAAACAAGAAATGATCTACTAGAATCATGGTTATATAGACTATAGATGATCCAGAATCAAACAGTACACAGTCAAGCCTGCCTCTGGGCCCAAATGCCAACAACACCTTCACTAAGAAACACAGAGTCCAACCTCCAGCTTCTTCATTTGTACATAGAAAGGGAGTGGCATTTCTATCTTGAAGTCCTTACTCAGGGGCAATTTAGTGCAGCAGGTGGGCGGCTGGTCCTGCAACATGACCAGGGCACATACAGGTGGCTCTGTTTTACATCTTGGGTTTCTAGGTGAGCCTTTATTTGAGGAAATGATTTCTTGATTTAAAAATAAGTTTGAAAATAAGTGGGTTAGAGGACATATTAAGCTCCTTCCTATTCTGGGTATTTGTGAGGAGAGGAAAATTATGGCTAAAAGTGAGAAAGGGGAGTTCTAATGGGAAAAGGAGACAAGCCTGATAAGATCTAGGAGAGAGAACAAATGACCAGGCCCAGCTGCACATCGAGACTTTGTTTGGTGGACAACCTGATGGGTCACAGTCGTAGACCGGTCAGACATCACTCTTTGAAATGCAGATGTCATCTCACTGGATTAGTGGCCAGGGCTGGAAGATTCTCTCTCAGGCTCCTCCCCCTCCTTATCATGTTCATCTATAGGTTTGGTTTTTCTAATTGCTGTTCACGTAGGGTTTTCAGTATAGAGCTGGCATTTCCAAACAACCTTGAAATGCATATCTGCTGCCAGTAAAGGAGACTGTGTAGCCCACCTCCAAATCCTGGTGTAGAAAAAATTCTTGTTATAGGTGTACCTCTGTTACAAAATGTTTTATGCAAATAAAATTTAAAAGCTGAAATCCATGTTCAGTGCAACGTGGGAGCTTGCAATAATTCTCCCTTGGAAAGTGGAAAATCTTTCTTTAATGCATGTAATTACCTGCTAACTGCTTTATCTATTTATACTGTGTTTCCTTAAAGTGGTGGATGGCCATGTCACCTACGGAAGCCCACACATTGCCGGGTTGCCCTCTGAATAATTCATTCCTAACAGACTAACTACCTCAAGGGAAATATGTCTTCCACGTTTCCTCAGAAATGAGAACTAAATAAATGGAAAGTGGTCTTGAAAATGGATAAACATAAGGAAGGAGAGAAAATTTATATCATTGACTGGACAATGTTTCTGGTTTTTTTGGTTGTAATTCTCAGTAACAGGATAAGAATGATCAAAATATCATATAAAATTGATTATATATTGTCTTTTGCAGCTCTCCAACAGGACTAAGGAAGACTAATTTCACCTAGGGGCTGGCGTGTGACACTAGCAGTCATTGTTTGCAGGTGAAAGTTGAAAAGGCCACACTTTATTGAAGAATATAAATGAAGAAATAAACATAAATAGAAAAATGCCCATCTGTTTGTGCACACAGGCCAGTATTAAGGACTCACTGTTTCCACAGCTCACTCTGTGTACGGTGCTCTGTAAGAAACTATAAGGCAAGTGACATATAATATGTTGTCCCTGTTTAGGATCTTACTGGGGAAACAAACCATAGCCACATAAAAGAGGTAAGAAACAGCATAAGATAGAATCTCATCATCCCGTACATTTATGGAATTACCATGGGCAGCATGATATGCTCAGAAGTAGTCCTCAGAAGCAGCATTCCGATGTGACCGCGAGGCACCCATGGCAGAATGTGGGTTTGGTCACGCTGCATTAGTGAGGGTATAGATACAACCCAGAGAGCAAGCCGAACGTGGCGGATACAGTCCCATGGATGTGGGGCTCTGCTCCCATGCTTCTATCTGGAAGGCACCCTCTAACATTCAGGTCCTTCTTCAACCCTACATTGTTTTGTTTGTTTTTTTAATGCAACCGGACAAGAAATACACATGGGAGAGGGACAAGTTCCAAGTGTCTAGCATGAATGCTAACATTCTTCATGTCCCCCAGTCTGCAAGCCGTTCAGAGGAAGGACATGTGGAGCGCGCACAAGTTTCTTTGCGTGGGCAAGCCGGCCCGGTCTTCCCTATTGTCCCCAGCTCTGTGCAAACTCAAACTATTTTGGCTTGTGAGCTGATTGTGACGTGCCCACCCCAGGAACATGTGTTAGGGCCTGGGGATTGTCCCTGGTTGCATCCTCAACTACCCCAATGTTTGATATTTTCGGCATCTAACATGGGTGCTTTGAAGAGTTGGATTGTGTATTAACCGACATTCTAATTCTTTGTACAGGGACCAGAGGGGCACACATAGCTCTCTATCCTGCAAAGACCTTGAAACAAAGTGGAGTCAGTAGTTGCATGTTCAGGGGTGTAGGGAAAGCCACACCATGTAACTTCCCTAGGCTCCCAGGAGGGCAGTCTTCTTTACCAGCTCAGTAAGCCCAAGATTCCATATTCCAGCATTATAGCCTTTTCCATTTAACTTAAGACCCTATTCTTGGTAAAAATAAAGAAGCTTTAGGAAGTAGTTACAAATCCTACGAAAGAAATAACATATGCAGACTTGGCATTACAGTGAGACCATATTTATCAGTTGTTTATACTTTAGCTAGAACTATTTACTCTTTCCTCTTAGAGTAGGTTTTTCTCTCCCTGTCTCTCTCTCTCTCTCTCTCTCTCTCTCTCTCTCTCTCTCTCTCTCTCTCTCTCTCTCGTTTACACACACACACACACACACACACACACACACACACACACACACTTAATTTGGCTGATGGGTTACTCATTGTATGGTTATCAACTCTTTTCACCACCACTTTTCCCTCCTGAGTCCAAATGAAACATTCTCCGTGCATTCCCTTTGTCTGTCAGGATAGTGGGGACAGAGCCAAAAAACATAGGGTGGCCTTGGCCAGAGGAAACAACCTGAAGTTACCGTGGTACTTTCCAGCTGCAAAATATGTCTGTTTGGCTCCTCATATGTTCAATGAGTTAGAAATCACAAAGACAAGTCTAAGGACTAAGGACTCCAAGGGAACATTTTGACATTTGCAGTGTGTTTCAAAGGTATGTTTTATTTGTGTAATATTGTACAGAAAATTATCTTTCTGTTGGTAACTGCATGGAAACATTTATACCATTTAACAATGGCATTGATTGGCTTTAATAGCACACACACCCCCATGTCCCTGGGGTCATTTTCTCTCAGCAGGAGTATGGTGGAAACATGGGGCATGTTTCCAAAAGGACTGCAAGACAGTGCTAGAACTTGCAAGAGAAGCTGGACTTATTGAGCCAGTGTATGTGTTAATGGTTAATTTGCCTCCCTTGCACGCACACACACACACACACACACACACACTCCCATACACACACACCCATATACATACACATTTACCTATTGTGTTATCTTACCTATAGCACCCTAGATCACGCTTTTTCATCAGATTCTTGCTGCAAATGCTAGATGGGTCCCTGGGACCTTTGTGAGTCCTATTAGCTGCATTCCCGTAGCTTCCACACAGCAGGACAATCTAGTATTGTATCAGCCCCATTCAACCTTACAAAAAAATCTGTTTCTGTGTGGGTTGATACTGTAAGTGCTGATTTCAGACCAAGGCCTGCTGCTCTATTAGCTTTTTCTCTCCATATGCCTGAATAGAGAACCCCAGAAATGAGGCAATAAGTGAAAATGCAAACAGACCTTCAGCTCCAGCAAATGCAATGATTGCTTCACAAATTTCATTTACACAGAGATCAAAGAGAAAGAGTGAAAGTGGACCCTTAGTGAAGAAATGTTAAGTGTATTACAGAAAATGCTTTTTCTGTAATAGGAGGAACTTGCATTGACATCAACGGATTTTACCTCACTGATCTTTTCCTTAAAATTCATGTGTATCATCTGTAAGAGAGTAACATGCATTTGGTTATGTTATGCTTTCCAATGAATTTCTAGCTTTTAAATATATTTTAGTAAAAGATATTTTCATGGATTTTGACTTATTTGCATGGTGACCACTCTTTGATAGAAATTATAATTGGGTATTATGAATCCTAATAACTTAAGCTCACAGGGTACATTGTTAATTGTTTGAATCTATTTCCCTCTGTCCAGATCAAGCTTAACCTGTAGCTAAAGGGCCCTGGGGCTGGGGTCAGGGAGTAGGGAGATGGGGGTTAGAGCGTGGGAGTAAGGAGGCTTAGTTGGCTTTTCAGCTTTTCCCTGGTTCTAACACCCCAAAGTGGAAAGAGACGGGATTGATTTAGCAAAGGTAGGTCAGTCTCTCTGAGCCCAGATGTCTCCAACTGTTTGCAGCTTTCTTTAGAATGTGGGTACTTAATGCTTCTTTATTTTGGCCAATATAAGAGCAAAAATATGAGGTCATTTTTTCATGTTGCAGAATGATTGGGGAACTTTTCTCCATTTTAAGAAATCATTACATTTTAAATAGCATTAAATATAATTGTTCCTGAAAGTTTTGCTAGAAATTGCCTTTAACAGTTTTTGGTCTGGTGATTTTTAATGGGTGGGGTGGGGGGAAGCTTATTCTTGGTCCTCTTTTATAATTTTCTTCCACAGTTATTAATTTATTAATATTTTTCATCCCCTTTAAACTTTTTCTTTTTATTGAGGTATATGTCACATATAGTAAAGTGCAAAAATCTTAAGCATACAGCTTAATGACTTTCACATATGTATAAACAGTATAACCACAATATAGAAACAGACTTTTCCAGCACCCCAGTAGGCGTCCTCATTCCTCTCCCCAAAGTAACCATTATTCTAATAGCTATCACATATATCAGCTTTGTTTGTTCTTGAATTTCTATACATGAAATCATCCAGCATGTACTATTTGTGTCTGGCTTCTTTTGCTTATTAGTTTCTGAGATTCATCTATTCATCAAATCTGCAGAAAGTACTTCGGAAGAGACTATAACCAAAATGAAATTTATCAGAACAGAAAATGCAAGATAAGGGAAGATAAAGAAACAGGACATAGAGAGGAACAAAGGAGTATGATGTGTCTTCCCATCTATCTAAATGCATAATCATCCCACAGAATGGAAGGGCTAAGACAATGGTCCTGGAATAGAGGGCATGTACTGTAAACAAATAATGCTAGTCTGGCACTAAACAAAGTACTAAATCTCTGTACAACCTAAGCATATAACACGAGGAAAGAAGGAGAGATAACATGGGTAAAGACTCATTTGGGGTGGGGAAAAGAGTGTTGGAAGAAAATGTGTTCTAAAGAACTCTTCTCATTGAAGGAGTAAAGAAATGAAAGACCAATGCCTTGTTGGAAAGAAAATAGTTGGTACCTACTTTTCGTGTAATAGTGGAGTAAAAGATGCTTGATGTGACCCTGGGAAAGAAAAAGTGACTATTTATGAATTGGAAAATTACAGTAACATTAATAAAGATTAGGAGATGGGGGAGGGGACTAATAAACAATAGAAATAAAACAAAGACAAAAACTACAATAAAAATAGACATAAAGTAAGATGTAATAAATAATATCAAGAATATGAGCTTTATGTAAATAGACCGAATTCTTCATGTACAAGCAGACTAATAGATTAGATGTGTCGTTTACAATCTTTTTTTAAAAAAAATCTTTGTTCAGGATTGCCATTGGAGTACTTTCTATTTTTCACTTAAATTCTGTTGATTTGCCTAGATCCATATGTATCTGATTAGTGGCACGTATATGTGTCGAGATGACCCAACATTTAGTGACGTTATCTTACAGTTCCAGTTGAAAGTTTTTCAATGTTTTGCAAGAGGAAGTCAGCCAACCATTTTTATTCACTACCGAGTATAAGCAGAGAACACCAAAGCAATAGAAAACAAAGTTATTCCCTTTAGTAATTCACAATCTTAAACCTTATGTTAAACAAAAATCCAATTTAAATAGTGGATCAACTTCTCTTTCTTAGGTACAAAAGTAGTATTAGTAGTTCCCTTTAAAATAGCAGATAGAAATAAACTTGGGAACAAATAGGAGAATTCCTTATTCAGAAACACTATAAAGGAATAGAACAAAGTCTCTAATAACTCTCCAGCCTGTTTTTATGTTTTCTAAGATCTTGTGGGGAGGGCACGTGTAAATTGGTCCTTCACAGTTTACTTATACAAAATTGCAGCTGTAGGCAAAGCCTCGGTATTCTCTATCCAACATCTATCTCCTATCCTTCCTGAATAGAACCAGATTTTGACACTTTATCCCTTGACCCTCAGCTCCAGAGAAAGGTTCTGGTTCATCTAAGCCAATCAATGTTGGGCAATTCTCTGATGACTGGTGAAGGGGTGGACATGGCCTCAGCTGGCTCAAGCAGACTGTGGCTATATTCCATGCTTGAGAGAGAGGTTTTCTATCTATTCTGCATTTAAACAATGGAGCATTTGGCATTTTTACACCAGAAAGTATCCAGTGTGCCTGAGGGAAACCAACCTAACGATGAAGCAAGTGCTAAGGATTGCAGAGCATAGAGAAGGAAGGAAGGTGTGTCCTTGGTGAGCCACCATTCATACTGATTTGTATGAAGTGACCCTTATATGCGATCATTAGCCAGGGTGAGTGGGGATCAGATATGTTTCATACAGATAAAGAATTTATTAACTAATAGCTGGAGCTTTACACACATTCAGATGGAGAATACGGTTGAGAGTGTAGGCGTGTAGCCATTACAGTTTCATGGAAACTAGGGGCCCTGAAATGAGAGAGATCTGACTTCCAGTGTAGGCTCCTCAATTTACTAGCTGCAAGGTTTTGGGCCAGTTATCTTTTTGCCTCAGTTGACTCCTATGTAAACAGTAAATTATAATACCTATCTGATAAGATTTTAAGGATTAAAATGTCAATGAGATAAAGCACAGAGTGCCTGGCACATTGTGAGTAGGCAAAAAAATGGTAGCTAGTAGCTAGATTTGTTACTAAAAGAAACATTTTTGACCCAAATCTCATTTCTTTGATCTTTCCTGTAAAACTGCAGAAGGGTTGCCTAAAATTGTTCTCTACATTCCTTAGGCTGAACTCTGTTTGCAGCCCACTGTCATCATGTTTTAGTCTCTTATCAAGATCATCAAATCCATTGAGCTCTCCTAGCACTCAGAGAATCATCTCCCTCTTCATTTCAGCTACATTTGACTTACTGACCACTCCTTCCTTCTCATACGTTATTCTCTCAGATACCAGGACACCACACTTTTCTGCCTTATTCGCTGGTTGCTCCTTTGCTGGCTTTTCCTTCACTGTTTTTCCTCTAAATTTTGGAATATTCCAAAGCTCAGTCCTGGCCACTTTTTCTTCCCCCTATAATCTCCCTGTGTGACAACCCAGCCCCCAAGGCTTTATCTACCATTGGTTTGCTGAAGACCTTCACATTCACGACACTAACCCAAAGCTCTCCCCTGAACTCCAGGTCATATATGTAGTTTCTTGCTTGACATGTCCATTGGGATGCCTGTTTTTCTCTGTCACCATGTAACCACCCTACTGCAGCCACCATTCTTCTCATCTCAGGTACTGTAATATCCTCTTAACTGGTGTCTCCCTTACAACTCTGGCCACTCCCACCCCACCTCTTATCAATTTTCCACACAACAGCCAAAATGATTTTCTTTTTAAAATGGAATTCAGGAGCACATCTCTTATCTGCTTAAAAATCCTCCAATGCCTTCACCTAGCTCTTGTGATCAAATTCTAGCAAGGCCTACGAGGCTGGTCCTACTTGCTGGGCTATCACCTTTCCGTCAAGACTCACCTTGTACCACTGTCTTTCCTCACTACCCTCCTGCCACTGTGGTTTTTCTCTTTCCTCAAACAGTCCCAGCTTAGGGCCACTGCATTTGCTTTTCTCTCTGTCTGGAATGTTCTTCTACTGTCTGGCTTCTTGTCATTTAATTCATTTAGCCTCCAGAGCAAATGTTACTTTTTCAATGGGACTTTGCCAAAGGAACCCCACAGACACTGTCTGTCACTTTATCCTGCTTCATATTTTTCACAGCACTTATTACTCTCTAGAATCATGTTATCACCTGTCTCCTCATTAGAATGTAAACTGCCTTAAAGCTGAAATCATGTCTTTCTTATTCACCACTCCATTTCCCTCCTCTAGAATAGCGCTTGGTAGTAGGTGCTCAAAAGATTTTATTGAATGAATACAGAACGAATGTGTAATAATAGTGTTTAACCAACATTGAAGAGCATTTGATATTTTGTGGTGTCATTTCACTTTTATTACCTGGTGTCATCCCTATAAATAGAAATAACCTGTGAGGTAGGTATTATTGTTACGTTTCATGTACAGATGAACTGAGTAATTTTGTGCTCTTTTACCTCCACATCTAAGAGAGAATAGAACTGCATTTTTTTTTAAGCCCCTAAAGGAGAAGAGAGTCCAGGAAGTTTAGTAAAATTATTTAATAGGCTGAGCTAACCATCTGTGAACTTTTGCTTTTTTGTTCTTAACCAAATGTTAGAAACTGAACTACATGTGTTTCTATACTGAACACTACAGACCATTCAAAGAAAATGCTCTCTATTATTCCTGGGTCCAGATGCAAGAGGTCCATGGTAGTCAATGCTCTGTAATTAAATGAGATTTCAGGCTGAGCTTCTAATCCCCCGAGACACAAAATGTGCAGCTGTACTAATAACGCAGCCTATTATATGGAAAGCCAGCCCGGCCCTTATTTCTTTATGTACGCACACACATACACACACACATACACATTCACATTTATATTTTTAAAGCCAACAACAATCTAAACACAAGGTTCTCATTCTGTCTTTAAATATGGGAAATAATATTAGATTAAGTTAATGTAATCACTAACATCATGTTCTGTAAATTGAAAACTAATGCAGCTTTGTTCCCCAACCCCCAGACTGCCCAAGAAATCAGAATTTCCAGAATACCCAGACCCACACTTTTCGATGATAAAATATATGTACCCCACTTGGAGTAAGGTGCATAATTTAATATTTTATTGTGCTTGATTTATAGGCTTCCTCAGTCCTTATTAAATTTAACTTTTCACAATTGAGGGAAAGCCTTAAAGAAAACATGTTTTGTGGTTAAAGATGTATCCCACATGTGCTGGGCTGGCAATTTAAAAGGCCGGATAACTCCTCTCTGAGCCCTCACAGCGCTGCTGCAAGTTCTGACTGCAGAGCTCAGATTAGCGGGGCTGAGGCAGAAAGGGTCAGTGTTCAGGTTCCAAGCTGAGAGCAATGCTGATTTCTCTGTGGCCTGCAGTTCCATCAAAATCCATCCCAGGACAAAAGCGAGTACAGGAAGCCTTGAAAAACTATATCAAAAGTTGGCTTTTGTTGTATTTATTTATTTATTTAAGAGAAATTTTAAGGGGTAGAGAGAGAGAGATTTGTTTCTGACAACTTCAGCAAGGCTCTCGCTAAGTACACTTTCAGAGCAGCAATTCCCTCATTGACAAAGACCTGGACATGACCTCGAATATCTACAGCTTGAGAAATGTTACATGGAACCACAGATGTTTTCAGGCAGGCATTCCAGGCCCTGACGAACAGATCGAGGTGCCTCAGTGCTTTTTCCTAAAAGCCTGGTCTGCCCCAAGCTCTCTGGCTGCTGAAATGGATCCAAGCTACAGGATTGACATCACTGGAGAATGGAAATAGCCTTTCAGCTTTTCCAAACTCACAGTCCCTGCTTATCTGAATCCAACTCCCATGCCTCCTGACCTTGAAGATGTTTCCAAGCCCCTTGTCCCTAAGGAATTATTCGCTCGTGCTTCTCTTGCATCTTTGCGTTTCTATTATGTCAGTGATCACATTCTGTCCTACCTCCTAACCCACACAACAGAGACCAGGAGGCTTTGCTCTCTACTGTGTGTCCTCTCGTTTTTCTCAAAGTCATCTGCGATTCTTTCTTCTCTCACACTCACTACTATATCTCATCAATCATGAACTCTTACTGATTCTCTCTTCTCAGAATCTCCTGAAACCATTTACTTCTCTGTATTTCCTCTGCCTTACCTGAGTCCCGGCCAAGATCTTGCTTTTATCATCACTACAATCTAATCAGTTTTCCAGACTCAAGTCTTAGCCTTTGTCTGCCTCCCCTTATCCATTCATTCCTTACTCTGCAGCCAGACTAATTTTTTTTTAAATGCCTATTTATCTGATCATGTCATCCCCCTGCTTAAAACACTTAGTATGTTCCCATTTCCCTTGAAATAGAATCTAAACTCTGCCATGGCTACAAGGTTCTGTGAGCATCTCTCCCATTTAACTCTTGTACTATACACTCCAGAGATACTTAACTCCTGTAAGTTTCTCCAGTGAAGGCTGTTGGGCCCTTCCTTGCCTCTGAGCATTTGCTTATGCTGTTCCTTAGGACTCTCCCTATCTCTTCACATGGCTAATTCCTACTCATGCTTTTGTTCTCAACTTATATGCCACGGCCATGTGACACCATCCTTCACCTCCTCCTCATCTTGTTCTTCTCTCATATTGCATTTTGTCCTCCTCTAGTACAGCACATAGACTTTATTATAACTGTAGTTTATTTTCTTTTTTCCCATCTAAACTAGAAGCTCCCTAAGGACAGAAACTGTAAATACCTTACTCTCTTTTATATCTTCATCATCTAGCTCAGTGAGTAAGTAGCCCATAGAGAGGCATTTAATAGCCATTAAATATTCATCTTCGTATCCTTCCACACATCTTACTCAGTGACTGCACAAAGTGGATGTTCAATACCACTTTGATGAACCCAATCAAATTGACACATTGATCAAACTGTCTGATAGAAAATGCAGGTCTGATGGAAACAATCCAAGTGTGCTTGGATGGGTGATTGGATAAAGAAGATGTGGTATATATATACAGTGGAATATTACTCAGCCATAATAAAAGATGAAATACAGCCATTTGTGACAATACGGATGGATCTTGAGAGTATCACGCTAAGTGAAATAAGTCAAATGGACAAGGACAGTAATCATATGATTTTATACATACGTGGGCTATAAAACAGAAAGCAACAAATGAACAAATAAACAAACAAAAAACTCATTGACACAGACAACAGCAGTATGGTGGTTACCAGAGGGGAAAGAGGGTGTGGAGAGGTTGAAGAAGGTAAAGGGAGTCAAATATATGGTGACAGAAGGAGACTAAACTTTGGGTAATGAGCACACAATGCAACATACAGATGATGTATTATAGAATTGTACACTTGAAACTTGTATAATCTTATTAACCAAAGTCACCCCAGTACGTTTACTAATAAAAATGAGGGGGGAAAAAAGAAAATGCAGGTCTGTTGAGACACAGCGTCACACAATTAGCTGGTTTAGGAACGATTAATAGGTTATCTGCTGAAAAATGTATTTGATTCTGCTGATCAATGACATTTGACCATTAGGATGACCAGAATAACCAGACCATGATATGGCAGCTTGTGGTCATCTGGCAGATGTTGGTGTTTCATTTTCACTGTCATGTGGCAACTCCATCTATTGCTTGGAAATTGGCTGCTATAGAGGTTGGTAGGAATTAAAAATGACCATAATACTGATTATAATAATAATAACAAGTAATGGGCATTTCTCATGTTCTTTACATATATCGACTCATTTAATCCTCACCATAATCCTGTGAAGTAGACACTGTTATTATTCTACTTTACAGATAACTGAGACTGAGAAAGTTTCAATAATTGGCTTAAAGTCACACCCCTGGATAGTGGTAGAGATGGAATGTAAACCCCAGAAGTCTTACTTTGGATTCCATGCTTTTAAATATTATGCTGCATTGCCACTACTCTTTGCTTCAATAACTAACTGGGGACATAGATTTGGGGATGTATGAATTTATGGGCTATGTAAAAGCCTTAGGAGTCTTTTGTGTGGGCAGCATGCATAATGCTTAGAAAACGAGGTCAGCCTCTTGTCATACCTGCTGGACTTGATTTTAATAAAGCTTTGCAAGCAAGTCATAAGAGAAATGGGAGCAATTTGGAAATAAATTACTTCCATTATGCTGCAAGATCTCCTATATACTGTGGCATTTAGGAATTATTCACAGATGTATGTTTACAGTTAAAAAATCAACTATACTGTGCTCAATTATATAGGGGGGAAACTCTAGTAAACAGTTTTTAATTGGATTGAAATTAAGATAAATTTAGGATAATGAAGGAAAATGTCTTAACAGCAAGATTTATAGACTGTGTGCTAAACTCCCATTGGAAGTGAAGGAAGCCCAGTATTTTGAAATGCAAAATTTACATGCACATGAGGAAAAAAGATTATGTGTATAATTTATTTCCATGTAGTCATGAAATTCTTTTGAAATAACTTAGGGTATATGTGGGTTACTCAACAGGCAGATATGAGCATATACTGTGTATAAAGTTCTACGCTAGGTACTGTGAGAGACACAAAATTCTCTGAAATCTAGTAACAGATTTGAAGTAATTTATAGTCTAGTTAGTTTTCAGACTTCTCTGTTAAAGGGACTATATGGTGTCGGCATAAAATGTCTATAAAATGAGAGAACTGAGTTATTAAATGTTCTTTTGGAAGAGATACTGCATTTGACAAAAGAGGAAATGAGGTCCCAGAAGCATATGCATCCCATAAGAAGAGAAAGACATAGGATTTATTTTTCTCCTCCTGTAATTCTAGGGTTTAAACGCAATAAAACATATAGGGAACATTCTATATAAAGATTTTAAAATAGGTATTTTTGAAAATATTATGAATATGGGGTGAGTTTTAAAGGACAGCACTAGAGCCTACCTTTAAAAATCATATAAATGACTCAGGACAAACCATGGTAAATTCTACACACTTGCTGTTCAAAATGTGTCCTGTGGCCTAGCACCACCAGATGACTTGAGAGCTTGTTAGAAATGCAGCATCTCGGGCTCACTGAAACAGAATCTGCACTTTAACGAGACCCAAGGTGAATTTGTCTGCACACTAACATCTGGAATCATTGGTCTAAATGATAAATCTGTGACACAGCAACTTTTCGTCTTTGCTCTTTTTGCAATAATCATGTGCTACCATATCATCTATCTTTCTAAATTCTTTTATCTCTACTTCCCTCCCCAAGCCATTTTCTCCAGGTAAACTGATTTCTCTCACCATCTCCTAACCAGAACTTAATCTTTTCTGTCTCTACTGCTTTCCATAAGGGCTGCTTTTTACTTGAATGCCTTTCATTTTCCTTTTTGCCTAAATCATATAGAAGTAGTCACATTTCCAGAACATGCTGTGTTCTTTCTCTCATGCCTTCTGCCCACATTTCCCTCCCTATCCCCATGTTGACCCACATGGCCTTCAGAACTCTGTGAAGACTTCCATGTCTCCTCCTCACTCCACTCTAATTCTTTGTTCACTTAACTCTATTCTCATAGTACTAGATATATTTCTATGTTGTAGTTCTGATCACACTGCAATGTAATGGCTAACATGTTCTCTTACAGTACTCTGTGAGCATCTCAAGGAAAAAAATGTTTTAGCTGCTTTTGTAACCTGAGTGCTTACAAACTGTTTGCATGAAACATTTATATGCAAATTAAAAATTATGCATGCTTGTTCAGTCAAACACTGGTCAGTCAACTGAGTGCTGAAAAGAAAGGGATCTCTAGAATGTTGCCAACAATGTTCTCACACACACACACACACACACACACACACACACACACACCATTTGACCCTAATTTATCGATTTGTAATAAGTGATACAACTTCTGCAGGAAAAAGTACCTGACTAATGCCAGATGGTCTCACATTTTACAGGTACTGTTTAGATGACCCTGCAATGCATCAGGAGTGGTGTACTAGGGGTAAATTGGGTAAGATTCATGACACTGGTATGCTGCATGATCTTAAATCAAGTTGGATCTCTTTATATTATTATTTATCCGTCTCTAACCTATTTCTTACCTATTTATGGGAAAAAGAATAGTATGGATAACAACCTCTGATGACATCTTAGAAAGATATTTAAGTGGCTATTGCAGATTTTTCTGGAAGATTTTTCAACTTTGGGACACCTGGACTAAAGGGCAAGATCATTTCTGCCAAGTCTTAGTATGAACTTCTGGTTAGATTTTTTTTTTTCTCAAGTGATGCAAGCATTTGTTGATTTTTATATGATATTCTTGCTTTAGGAAAATATGGGAGATTTAAAAATAGACTTAGCTTGAGGGGAATGGAGTTACATGAGGTAGAAATTGAACTCAACATTTTGTATAAGATTGTTTGGAATGATCTATGAAGATTAGATTACCATTCAGGTGCTGAATCAGTTAGAATTTTAAAATGTCTAAGTATTTTTTGAGCAACCAAAATTAAGGGGAAAACAGATTATTTAAAAATGTCTATATGAGCAGAAGTTTAATATTTTTATTTGCATGTACCCCGTGAAGTGCTTATTCAAAAGACATGGAAATATGAAACATCTAGATTATTTAGGATGAGATAGCAAATGTCTTAGTCCACTCAGGCTGCTATAACAAAATGACGTAGACTGGGTGGCCTAGAAATAACAGAAATTTATTTCTTGCAGTTCTGGAGGCTGGACATCCAAGATCAGAGTGACAGCATGGTTGCATTCTAGAGAATGCCCTCTTCCAGGGTGCAGACCACTAACTTCTTGCTGTGTCCTCAGATGGGTCTAGAAGCTCTGTGGGGTCTCTTCTGTAAGAGCACTAATCCCATTCATAAGGGCTTCACCCTCAATCTAAGCAACTTTCAAAGGCCCTATCTCCTAATTCCAACACTTTGGGCATTAAGATTTCAACCTGTGAATTTGGGGGGATACAAACTTCAGACCATAGCAGCAAACAAACAGCAGAGGAACAGTAAAGACAATACTTTTAGTTTCTGTTTCTGATAAAATGACAGATATAGATATGTTAAACAGTTATAATAGGAATACCTAAAAATGCTACTTCCAATATTAAAAAGAAAATAATTTTAAATGCATAGTCAAGATGGCAAAACCATTAAGGAAATCCTTAAAGGAAAACAGAAGTTCAGAGAGATGAGAAAGTGTTGGTGTAGGTACTTGCCTGGGGGGTTAGAGCTTCGGTTTCGAAAGGCTCCAATGAGGGGCATGTGACAAAGTCAAGGGCACACTGTATAAAGCCTGGATCATATAAAATTGAGTAAAGGGGTGGGGGACCTACCTCATAGTATAGACTTAAGGATTAAATAAGTCTTGGCATATTGTATCACTATCAGCTTTAGCTATTATTTTTTTAATATTATTTTTTTATCCACATTATTAGTATTACTTACACAGAAGGAACTTCCCAAGAACAACAATAGCGTCAGAGGAGAATGAAATATTATCTACAAATTTTTGATAGGAAATAATTGTATACCCAATAAAATGAACTTTCAAGAAGAAACTAAAATTACTTTTCAAGAAGAAAGTCAAAATTATCTTTGAAGAAGAAAATGACTAAAACCGTAAAATTATTTTTCATGAACAAGGTTGAAGTAAAGTCTTTCTAAGACAAAAAAAAAAAAAAAAAAAAAATTATCACCAACATCTTACCAAAGAAACTTCTAGAAAAGACAAATCAAGAAAGACTTTGATGCCATAAAGAAAGCCTGAATGTAAGAAGAAATGGAAAGCAAAGAAAATTCAGACATGTCAATAAATCTAAATGAATATCAACTATATAAAATAAAAATAAATGTTTAACATGTTGAACTAAAGAAATAAAGTAATAAACAGCAATTACATATCATTTGTCTGCGGAGTGGTAATAATCAGGAATGGAAACATAATTATCTTATATTCTGAAAGAACATAAAGATATTAGTTAACTTTAACTTAACTTAAATATTCATGTAATATTTGAGGAAAAACATGAAAAAAGAATTGGAATAGAATGTATAATCATAATACTAATAGAAAAAATAAAATGGAAAACAAATTTAATTCAGGCAGACAAGGAGAAAACAGCATCATAAAAGGGACAAATAAACTCAATGGTAAGGTGGAACAAATGAGATGTTCTAACTATTTCACAAAAATCGTAAATAGATTAGATTCTCCAGTTAAAAGATGATGATCATAATGAACTTAAAAGTAAAATCCAGTTCAGTGATGCTTTCTCAATAGGCACACTTAAAACATAGAGACATTTCAACAGAAATATTGGAAGTTAAAAAAATAGAAAAAGACAATACCAGGCAAATACTACTTATGAGAAAGCTGGTGTAATTGTACTAATATCAGACACAATAGACTTTGAGGTAAAAAAATATTACTAGAGGTAGTTGTTACATACCAATTAGTGATGTAATTCACTAAGAAGTTCTACCCATTATATACATACCTCATAAGCCCTGCTTCCCCCTTCAAACTGAATTGTACCCTAACTAGTCCATTTAGATGAGAATCACACTTTTAAAGAAATCTAAGGGCTTAACAATATTATGATTATTCACATTCCTGTGTCTTGATCCTCTGGCGTACAGATGGGTGTCAATAAGTATTTATTAAATAAGAGCGGGAATGAATAATTTTAACAATTATGCTACAAGACCCAGATATTTTATGAGTATTGTATATAGTGCCTCAGGAGAATATGACAGGCTTCCTCAAGTGTGTGATTCCTCATGAGGTATGAGCAGTGCCCAGTCCTTAGTCCAGTCCTCCTGTCCTCTCCCGTAATTAATGCCAGCCTCCCAGAGCAAATTCTGTCTGGGCATGTGAGAATCCCCTCAGGTTGCACTGCTACCTAAGATACAATTTAGAATCCTGGAGCATCCAGAAAAATCCATCATCTCTTTCAAGGGAGGTATTTCCCAGCAGCTTGGGCCCAGAAGAAGATACAAACCCATGGGCCCACCCGAGCCTCAGCGATGAGCCAGCTGCCCTGCAAGCTGGAAGAAAGAACGAGTGAAAAGCCAAGAAAGCCCAGCTGCCACAGCTTCCCCACCAGGACAACACAGCATCCTCCACGGGCAGCTTCTCCCTCTCAGAACCAGAACCAGAGATTGCCCTGAACAAACACATCCTAAGCCCGGGCTGCTCAGGCCTCGGTCATCATGTCGCCCAGAGAGCACTCAGACAGCTGGAGCCTGGTGTTTTCAGGGACAGCTGGGAGCTTTGCCCTCACTGCTGCTGGCAGCCTTTATGGCTGGAGACTGCAGTGCAATGCAAGGGGAGCCATTTGACCCTGTGTGCACCTTATCATTTCCAAAGAATCTCTGCTCCGGAGAGATCGTGCTCTTACCTGTCTGTCAAGTTCAAGCACTTTTTATCTTAAACATATCTGAGTGTTGGGACTCAGGAAACAAAGGAAGCTCACCACAAGAGACATTGTTGGTGGGGCTCAATTTCCCCCAGGCCCTTATGTTTCTGCTACTCTTTCTTACCTGGCGCATAGCTGGCTCTCAATAAGTACTTATTAAATAAGTGCGGGGATGAATAATAAAAATATAATAAAACATAATAATAAACATATAATAAAAATGATAAATGTCAGTCCGGGGACATGACTGGCCCTGTCCCTGTGGATCTGGCTCCAAACACACTTTATAATTCTGGTCTGGCGCTTCTGGGCAGTGTCTGTTTTGGTGAAACCACTGTTTCAGGGTGAATCAATAACTTCCTCCAGGCTGCCTTCTTCCTGTTCTGCCAGGAGGTCAGGGATACTCCCATTTGGGGACAACCCACCATGGCTTTAACCTATGTTATATCTGGTATGGGAGTGTGGATGGACACTCATGAACAGAGCCAAAGGCATGGTTGCAGCTGGCACTTCAGATAGGATTTTAGTTCTTTATTACAAACTGGTAATTGCAATATATTTCATCTTCCTTTCTTTACAAATATACCCTCATAATGACAGCAGCCAAAGGATATGTGTAAAGCTATAGTTTCTATGTGTCTGAGACCTGGCAAAAATATCAGTCTACTAAATTTAATGATTATTGCACACATCTAGCTCATCTGTCAATGGACTGGTGATAGCTGAATGAGTGATAAAGGTTTACATAAGTTATGGGTTGTCTTTGTTCCATAAAATTATTTTTTTCACCTTTATTTCTGCAATATCACTGATCTTGTTATAGTCAAGATGTTTATGTAATTTGTTTTCAACTCTTAGTAATGATTTGAAGGGTTTCAAAGATTGTAATTATATTCAAAATACACAAAAATTAAACATATTTTTATGAGAACATATAAATTAGACAAAAAAATGTTTAAAAGTTATGTTTCCAAAGTTTTCTTTTAAAATATTCAAAAATTTAAGAAGTAAATTACAAATTATAATTGATAGATACCAACACTTTATTTAGTATGTTAACATTTTAATTAAATCTTATTTATTATTTTTGTAGAGGCAAAACTCTCCACATTTTAAATATTCGATGTCCTTTTTGTTGCCAATATAATTGGTACCATATTTATCTGAAAATACAAAAACGCTAATTCAAAAAGATATATGCATCCCTATGTTTATTTCAGCATTATTTACAATAGCCAACATATGAAAAGAACCTATGGGCCCATTGCCAGACGAATGGATAAAGAAGATGTGGAATGTATATGCGATGGAATATTGCTCAGCCATGGAAGGGAATGGGTTCTTGCCATCTGCAGCAACATGGATGGACCTGGAGGGTATTGTGCTGAGTGGAGTATGTCAGACACAGAAAGACAGATGCAATGTGATTTTGCTTATATATGGAATCTAAAGAACAAAATAAAACAAACAAAACAGAAACAAACTCATAGATACAGAGAACATTTTGATGGTTGCCAGATGGGAGAGGGGTTGGGAGGGGTGAGCAAAAAAGAGGAAGGGATTAAGAAGTACAAATTGGTTGTAACAAAGTAGTCATGGGGATGTAGGGTGTAGGATAAAGAATATAGTCAATAATATTGTAACAACGATGTATGGTGTCAGATGAGTACTAGATTTATTGCAATGATAGAAGGGAAGAGGTTGGTGGCAAGGTTAATAAAGTGAAGGATTAAGAAATACAAATTGGTAGTTACAAAATAGCCATGGGGATGTAAAGTAAAGCATAAAGAATATAGTCAATTCCAACAAACCAAATTTCTGCATTTGAGTCAACCATGTTTAAGTGATACTATGGCTTTAAAGAAGCCATTGGTAGTGGGTTTTGATAGAGCTGACTTTTTTAAAAACTATTTGGATTTTAATTGAAATTAAAATTATAGTAACAAACATTTGGTTTTGTACAGACATTATTTCCACTCCAGTGTATAAGCTCAATAAAGCTCATATCCCAAACTGAAAATTAAAAAAAAAAAAAAAAGAATGCAGTCAATAATATGGCAATAACTATGTATAGAGCCAGATGGATCCCAGACTAGTCAGCAGGGTCATTTCTTAAATTATATAAATGTCTAACCACTATGCTCTACACCTGAAATGAATATAAAATAATCAATCAATTGAATATCAACTGTAATAGAAAAATTAAAAAGGAGCGGAAAGGTCGAAGGGAATAAGAGGTTCAGATTTCCAGGTATAAAACAAATAAGTCATGGGGATGTAATGTACAGCACAGGAAATATATTCAATAATATTGTGATAGTGTGGTACCGTGTCAGATGGTTGCTGGGACTACTTATGGTGATCACATATTTAGGTATATCAATGTTGAATAACTATGGTATACACCTGAAAGTAATATAATATTGTGCGCCAGCTATATTTTAGTAAAAATCTTAAAAAAATAAAAAGTAAATAAATATAAAATGAAAAAACCCTCAAAGACTCATTCCCATTAAAATTCATTCAGCATACCCAAAAACAAACAAACAAAAAAAAACGATGTGGTACATATGTGCAATGGAATACTACTCAGCCATAAAAAAAAATGAGATTGTGATTTGTAACAATGTGGATGGACCTTGAAGGTATTATGCTAAAAGAAATAAGTCAGATAAAGAAAGAAAAATACCATATGATTTCACTTATATGTGGAATCTAAAAAACAAAACAAATGAACAAACAAAACAGAAACAAACTCATAGATACAGACAATAGATTGGTGGGAAGGGAAGGAGGTGGGGAGGGTGAAATGGGTAAAGAGGGTCAAAATTGTTTGGTGACAGATGGAAACTAGACTTTTGGTGGTGAGCACAGTATAGTGTATACTATTGTATCTATTAATAGATAGTATTGTAATTAGATAACTAATTATAATGTTGTACACCTGAAACTTAGATAATGTTATAAACCAATGTTATCTCAATTTTTAAAAGACTCAGTACCATGATACATGCATGATACATAAATACAAATTTAATACTAACATGAAATGTTAAAATTCAAAATGTTCTTAAGCCATTATTTGAAACTCTTGTGAAATACAGTGCTAATTGAGTACCATGAGAACCAGAAATTAGAACAAAAAAACAGAGGCAAGAAAAGGATTCTTGACATTATTGAGAAATGATACTTTGTTATGAAAGAAGCTATTGCATTCATATTATCGTAGAGGATGAATTTAAGAAGTTTGACTTTTCTCTTAACCCAGCACCCTTCTTCTCCCACATTTTGCAAGCATTCCACAGCAACGTCCTCACAATTCACGATCTTTCACAGCTTTCAAATCCCGTCACCCTTTCTTTCGAGGATGTAGGGCAAGAGATGTGGAAATTCATTTCCCTGGGGTGTGAACAGTGTGGTCAGGAAGGTGGATGTTAAGAGCTATGGGCTGTGCTGTGCCAGCTCTGTCAGATCCTGAGTGATAGAGGCACCCATGTGTTTTTAATAAATTTATTTGTGTGTGATTGTGGTATGTGGACCCCTCTAAAAAACCGCTTGCCTGTGTTTAAGGGAGGTTCTGTATATATCAGCTATAATCAGACTCTCCAGGACAACCTCCTGCTAACATTTTGGAACATTTCCTTCTAGCTAGTTTTTATACCTTGTTTTCACATATGAGAATACACCTTATATACAGTTTGTACCCTGCTTTGTTGAAAAAAAAAAGTTACAAATGCAACCTCGGCATTCTTTAAGTACTAGGAGGGCACATGTGGAAGTTTACATTCCCAGAGATGGAAGAAGAATCACCTTGTTCTCAGTTTGGAACACTCAGCAGAAAGTAAACCTAAGGCACCCGTCAAAGCAATTAAATAATTAAAAAACCAGTAATATACCCAAAGCACAGTGTCAAACGCAGCAGAAGGCCTTCAAAGAAGTATGATAGTTTCTGTCCTCTGGAGGGCTAGCTTACAAACAAGCTGCCTGGCTTCATTCTCAGCAAAGAGATGACCAAAGTCTAAACTCTGAGCAAGAAGGATTAATAGACCATTGGAATGGACTAGGCTGTTCTGCGAAATGATCTAAACTTTAGCACAAACAGACAATGGAAAGTTAGTCCTTGCAGAGATAATGTGGTCCTGGAAACTGCTTAGAAGAATGCTATGGTTTCCAATTTCCCTTGTGCTAGTATGAGAAGCAACTGTCTGCTGGGTATATCATGGACTACATCAAGTATACAGCAGTTTGGGGGCTCTAACTCATCGGTGCCTCACGACTACCCTGAAGGTGGGCCAGGCAAGTATGATGCTCTGCATTGAATGTGAGGGAGCTAAGTCACAAAGCAAGTGACGTGGACTCCTCAGAACCACATGTACATGTTGAACCAGAGGTTAAAATTTGGGCCTGCTGACTCTAAATCTAGGGCTCCTTCTATGACACCAGAGATTCTCAAGCTCCAGTGTACCAAACAATCACCTAGGAAAATTGTTGAAATCCAGATTCCTGGATTCCCAACCATGGAGACTGATTCTGAAGGTCTGGGGTAGGACACAAGAATCTACATTTTTTAATACTCACACAAGGTGATTTTTTTTGATGTCATTGAGCCATGGACCATTGATTGGGCAACTCTGTCCGGACACCAAGCAGATGCCCCAGACAATGATGGCATGAGGCACTACTGCAAGGGCTTGAAGTTCTGATCATTAACATTTCTGTTGTAAGAAGATACTTGTACTTAATATCAATTAAAATATTACTTTATCTAGTAAGGATAACCTCAGCTAACTAACAAATAACAACCATTAACCCAGCATCGCTATTGTTAACTAAGGGAAACAGGGTCTTAATCCACAGAATGATGCACTTGGAGGCATGGGAGCAGAAGGAAAATCTGAAGCACGGTGACCACTCCTACTGGATGTGGTCCCTGAACAATCACAGGTCTTCTAGAGGGCACTGGATACCTGGGATGAGTCCCTGGAAAGGAGAAGGAATGTCACCTCAAAAACAAACCTTGTCTACTTAATAAATTTGCCAGTGCTGTTTTGGGCTGAGAAGTTAACTCTTTCTGTCAGGGAAGTTTCTAAATTGGGATCAAGTGAGAGAAAGTTATTTAAAAAAAAATCGAACTTTTCACCTTGGTACTTGTGGAAATGGTAACTTAAGCTGTAAATGTGTTACCGTGTTTCCCCGAAAATGAGAGCTAGCCGACAATCAGCTCTAACGCGTCTTTTGGAGCAAAAATTAATGTAAGACCCGGTCTTATTTTTCTATAATATAAGACCAGGTCTTACATAATATAATATAAGACTGGGTATAATATAATATAATATAATATAATATAATATAATATAATATAATATAATATAATATAATATAATATAATAAATATAATACACTATAATACCGGGTCTTATATTAATTTTTGCTCCAAAAGACGCATTAGAATGGATTGTCTGGCTAGGTCTTATTTTCGGGGAAACACAATATCAGGACATAAAAGCAAAAGAAAAAGTTGAGCTGAATATGTGGTTATAATGGAAGCAACTTGAAAAAGAATCTGGTCAGTGTTGCCAGAGAAAGCTTTCTGCTTGAGGTCAGAAGCATGAAAATCAAGCAAACAAATAAAAATATTTAAACTGGATTCTTAAACCATTCATCTCTGAAAAAAAAAATAACAGCTGATATTTTCTTTTTCTGTTGAGTGCTAGCTATGTGGATTTTACCAAAACTTTTCATCTAGGTTTTCCAGTTACCCTAACCTTCGTGGTTTACTGTAGTCTCACATAGCTTGCTTATGACAAAGAGCAGAATTTCATGCCAAAAATAAAATTTATTAGCCTGTTTTGTTCTTTGGGCTGCGGGTAAATGAAATGGTAAAGGACAAGTTATCTAATCATTGAAGTTAAAATAAATTTTCCTGAAGGATGTTTTTGATTTAACTCTTCTACTCCATGAGCATGAGATACCTGTCCACTTATTTGTCTTTTTAAATTTCTTTCATGAATGTCATATAGTTTTTTCACTTTCTTGGTTAAATTTATTCCTAAGTGTTTTATTGTTTTCTTTACTTCTTTTTTAGACAGTTCATTGTTAGTTCATAGAAATGCAACTGACTTTTGTAGGCTGATTTTGTGTCCTGCAACTTGACTGAACTCATTTATTGGCTCTAACAAACACTTTTCTTTTTTTGGTCTTTAGGATTTTCTACATACAAGATAAGACCATCAGCAAACAGACAATTTTACTTCTTCCTTTCCAATTTGGATGCCTTTTATTTCTTCTTTCCTGATTGCTCTGGGTAGGATATCCAGTTGACCAGGAGTGGTGAGAGTAGGCACTCTTGTCTTGTTCCTGATTTTAGAGGGAAAGTTTCCAACCTTTCACCACTGAGTAGGATGTTAGCTGTGGGCTCATCATATTTGGATTTTATTACTTTGAGGTATGTTCCTTTTATACTCTATTTGTTGGGTTTTTATCATGAAAGAATGTTGAATTTTGTCAAGTGCTTTTTCTGCATCTATTGAGGTGACTAATGATTTTTGTCTTTCATTCTATTAATGTGGTGTATCACATTTATTTATTTGTGTATGTTGAACCATCCTTGAATCAAGGGATATATCTCACTTGATCACCATGTACGATCCTTTTAATATACTGTTGAATTTGGTTTGCTAGTATTTTGTTGAGGATTTTTGCATCTACATTGATTGGGATTTTGTCCTATAGTTTTCTCGTCTTATAGAATTGTCATCTGGCTTTGGTATCCAGGTAATGCTGGCCTTACAAAATAAGTTTGAAAGTGTTCTATCCTCTTCCATTTTTTTAGAAAAATTTGAGAAGAATTGGCATTCATTCTTGTTTAAATGTTTGCTAGAATTTAACAAATTCTAAAGCCATCTAGCCCTGGGTTTTTCTGTGTTGGATGATTTTTAATTACTGTTTCAATCTCTTTACTTGTTATTGGTCTGTTCAGATTTTCTATGTCTTCTGATTTAGTCTTGGTAGTTAGCATATTTCTAAGAATTTATCCATTTCTTCTAGGTTGTGCAATTTGTTAGCATATAATTGTTCATAGTAATCTTTTAGGATCTTTTGTATTTCTGTGATATCAACTGATATAAGGTCTTCTCTTTCATTTCTAATTTTATTTATTTGAGTCCTCTTTCTTTTTTTCTTGATAAATCTAGCTAAAGTTTTGTCAATTATGTTTATCTTTTCAAAAAACCAACTGTTAATTTCATTGATCTTTTCTATTGTTTTTCTGGCATCTATTTCATTTACTTCTGCTCTAATCTTTATTATCTTCTTCATTCTGCTACCTTTGGGCTTAGTTTGTTCTTTTTCTGGTTCCTTGAGATGTAAAGTTAGGATATTTTTTAAAAAATATTTTTAAATGTAGGTATTTACAATGGAATACTATTCGGAGGTAAGAAAAGATGATATAGGAACATTTGTGACAACATGGATGGATCTTGAGAGTGTAATGCTGAGCGAAATAAGTCAGACAGAAAAAGCAGAGAACCATGTGATTTCACTGATATGTGGTATATAAACCAAAAGCAACAAAAGAACAAGATAAACAAATGAGAAACAGAAACTCATAGACACAGACAATAGTTTAGTGGTTACCAGAGGGTAAGGGGGGTGAGGGGGTGGGAGATGAGGGTAAGGGGGATCAAATATATGGTGATGGAAGGAGAACTGACTCTGGGTGGTGAACACACAATGAGATTTATAGATGATGTAATACAGAATTGTACACCTGAAATCTATGTAATTTGACTAACAATTGTCACCCCAATAAATTTAAAAAATAAATTAAAAAAAAAAAGAAAAAAGTTAAAAAAATATACATATATTTTTAAATGTAGGTATTTATTGCTATAAACTTCCCTGTTAGCACTGCTTTTGCTGCATTCCATGAGTTTTGGTATGATATGATTCCATTTTCATTTGTTCCAAAATACTTTTAGACTTCCTTTCTTATTTCGTCTTTGACTCTTTGGTTGTTCAGGAGTATAGTTAATTTTTACATATTTGTAAATTTTCCAGTTTTCCTCCTGTTATATTGATTTCTAGTTTCATACTATTGTGGTTGGAAAAGATACTTGGTATTATTTCAATCTTAAATTTGCTAAGACTTGTTTTGTTGCCTATCATATGATCTGTCCTAGAGAATGTTCTTCTGTATGGACTTGAGAGGAATGTGTGTTCTGCTGATGTTTTACGGAATGTTCTCTACATTTCTATTAGGTTAATTTAGTCTAAAGAATTGTTCAAGTCCAATGATTCTTTATTGATTTTCTGTCTGGATTATCCATCAATTGTTGAAAGTGGGTCTATGAGTCTGTTTCTGTTTTGTTTGTTCATTTATTTTGTTCTTTGGAGTCCACATATAAGTGAGATCATATGGTATTGGTCTTTCTCAGTCTGACTTATTTCACTGAGCATAATACCTTCGTGGTCCATCCATGTTGTCACAAATGGTAAGATTTCATTATTTTTTATGGCCGAGTAATATTCCATTGTATATATGTACCACAATTTCTTTATCTATTTGTCTATTGCTGGACACTTAGATTGCTTCCATATCATAGCTATTGTAAATAGTGCTGCAATGAACATAGGGATGCATATATCTTTTTACATTAGTGTTTTTGATTTCTTCAGCTAAATACCCAGAAGTATAATAAATGAGTTGCTTTTTTTTTTTTTTTTTTTTTTTTTAACTAGGGAACACTGTTTTTTCAGGGCCCATCAGCTCCAAGTTGTTGTCCTTCAATCTAGTTGTGGAGGGCAAGGCTCAGCTCCAAGTCCAGTCGCCATTTTCAATTTTAGTTGCAGGAGGTGCAGCCCACCATCCCATGCAGGAATTGAACCAGCAACCTTGTTGTTAAGAGCTCATGCTCTAACCAAGTGAGCCATCTGGCCGCCCCCCTCAGTTGCATTTTTATACACCAATAATGAACTGTTAGAAAGAGAAATTAAGAAAATAATCCCATTTACAATTGCATCAAAAAAATATTGAGGAATAAATTTAATCAAGGAAGTAAAAGACCTGTACTCAGAAAACTATAAGACACTGAAGAAAGAAACTGAATGAGATACAAAAAAACGGAAGCATATAGCATGCTCGTGGATAAGAAGAATTAACATTGTTAAAATAATTATAGATAGTTTTTTTAATAATGTGTCTTTAGGAAGATTGTTTTGAATGAAACTGTGGGATAACCTATTAGTTTCATTAACTTGGATGTCCAAATCTCTCCCAAGGTTTGGGAAGTTTTCAACCATTTTTTCTTTAAATAAGCTTTCTGCCCCTTTCTCCCTCTCTTCTCCTCCTGGGACTCCAGTGATATGTACATTGTTCTTTTAATGATATCCTGAAAGTCCCACAGGCTTCTTTATTCATTTTTATTCTCTTGTCTTTTTGCTCTTCTGAATGAATAATTTAAAATGATCCCCTTCAATCTCACTGTTTCTTTCTTCTGTTTAGCCCAGTCTGCTCTTGAAGCTCTCTATTAAATTCTGCTGTCCAGTCATTTTATTCTTCAGCTCCAAAATTTCTGTTAGGTTCTTTCTAATGTCCTTTTCTCTCTTTGTTGAACATCTCATTTTGTTTTTGTGGTGTGTTTTTTTTTCTGATTTTGTTAAACTGTTTATTTGTTAAATTGTTTATTAAGAAAAGATCTTTACTTGCAGATGGGAGCACACTGAAGCATGCTGTGACTCTGTGTCTAGTGTGCAGGGTGCCAATATATGGGCATATGGTGGCTCTGGGTCCACAGGAATATGATGTCTTGTCTCGGGCAACTGGAGTCCACTGCATCAATAACCGTGTGGTCCTTGACAAATGTTACAGGGGTCCCACAGAAGCTGCAAAGGCTGTTGGGATCCTTAGTGGCACCTCCAGGTGCAGCAACTAGGGACCAGGTCAGGCAGTGGTGGTAGCTGGAGCTGGTGGTAGGCACACATTCACCTGCGAAGGCCAGCTGCAGTTGCCTGTGTACTGGCAGGAACTGGTTGCAGACACACACACAGTAGTGGGAGCCAGGGCCAGAAGTATGGGCCAGGGCCAACTGGAGGAACAGTGGCAGCTGTGTGAGCCCTGGCTATTATCATCCCTTCCTGTGGCTGGAGAGTCTCACCATGGGTGCGGGCACAGCAGTGGAGGCCAAGTGACTGGAATCGGGTCAGCAGTGTAGATGCACAACTGGAGGATACAGCTGCAAGCAAGGCCAGCAGTGCAGGCCATAGGAGATAGGGCCAAACTCAGCTGTGGGGGCCTTGGCTGTCATCAGGCGTTACTGTGGTGGCAGTTTATCACCACATACATGTATATGGCAGTGGAGGCTAGCGATGGGCATCAGGCCAGCTGCACACAGGTGCACAGCTGGAGAGGCTAGATCTGAGTGGGTGTATAGCAGTAGAGGTCAGCCATAGGGCTCTAGGCTAGTGTTTTACACTCAGCAGATTCAGAGGCCTAAGCTGGCTGCCAGTGAAGATCTTGGGCAACAACAGGGGAAGAGTGGGGACAGGGTAGAGGTAGGGAGCAAGGATGGACTCAGGTGGCTGGTGTCAGTAAACGTCAATACCTGTGGGGCAAAAAACTGTGACATCTGCAGGGTCCATGCAGCTGTGCTGGCCACTGGTTTCCTTAGTGGCAAAGGCTGCTGGGGTCCTCTGCAGAGTAGGACCCTGGGAACCATGGTCACGCCTGCTGTATGGCCGATATCAGGAGCCCCTGCCCTTCTTTGTTCCTAACCAAATTTATATGTCTCAAGTTTGCCAACCTCTGGGTGTGGTGAAACCAAAGCAGGTCCTCCATGTGGTACTGACAGATTGGGGAAGCTGGTTGTTCACCCTGCTCTCCTTTCCCCACTGAGCAGAACTTTTTCTAGCCGGGAATTCTCTCTTGGTGCTAAGCAGTGCTGGTCCAGGGAAATGGGATGATACAATCATCATGAAGCTGTTCTTCCTTTTTTGGGAGTTTATTCTCAGGCTTTTTGTTCCACTGTGTTGCTGAAGTTTCTTAAGTGGTCCTCTGAGCTCTCGTAGAGCTGTGTTTGTTTGTGGATAGCTGCTGAGTTGCTGATCTTTGAGGGTGACAGAGGTTGTGCCATTTTTGGTCCAGATACAATCTTAATGTAGAGTGTGGATGTCTATATACTCTAATAGTAACAACATCATAAGGGCAGACCCCCTCTCCCATTGGAAGATAGTTTGTCCTGAAAAATTGAACTTGGAAGATGGTTGTTTGGACAGACCTTTGCCTCTAAGCAATGCCCAGTCAATGTCATGGTTCTCAGATGCTCGGTCTCCATGCCACCCATGACAACATACAAGCACTCTTCCCTTACTTTCTAAAATATTCTTGCGTATTGCTTTTCTCCACGCTTGTTTATTAATTATCTTCCATTGTAGGGTCCCTCATCAACGAGAGCAGTGGTTCTCAAACATTAGTGACATTACAATCACCTGGAGAGGTTGATCAACTGCAACTTGATGGTCCCTACACATGGAATTTCTGATTCTGAAGGGCTGGGTGGGGCCTGAAATTTGCATTTCTATTAAGTTCCCACTGGATGCTGTTGCTTCTACTCTGGAGACTTTGGGAACCACCAAACTAGAGTGATGATTCTCAAACACAGAATCACCTGGGCAGTTTTTATAAAAATATTGATGCCCAGGTTCACCCCAGACTAAGTCAGGCTCTTTGGAGACAGGGGCCTGTATTAATTTCCTAGGATTGCTATAACAAATTCCCACAAGTCTGGTGGCTTAACACAACAAAAATTATTCTCTCACACTTCAGGGGCTAGACGTTCCAAACACAGTTTCAGCAAGGCCATGAGCCCTCACAGGATCTAGGGAGGAAGGTTCTCCTAGCTTCTGGCTGTTGTCAGCAATCCTTGGCATTCCTGGACTTGTGCCAGCATCACTCTGCTCTCTGCCTTTACCTTCACATGCCATCCTCCCCTGTGTGTCTGTGTGTATCTATGTCTGTGTCTTCTCCTCTTCTTATCAGGACACCAGTGATGGCATTTAGGGCCCATTCGAATCCAGTATGACCTCATCTTAACTTATAGCTTAATGATATCTGCAAAAACCCTACTTCAAATAAGGCCACATTCTGAAGTTCTGGGTGAACGTGAATTTGGAGGGAGGGGGACACTCAGTACAGGACCTTCACTTAACTGGAAGATCCCTTAGGGCAAGATCCATATATGATCCACCTTCCATAAAGAGTCTAGTACAGAACGTGATGCCAATAAAAAAACAATTCTGAATGAATGAGCCCCTGTATTCTCTTCTTTTAATTCACAGTCGTCACAATATAACAGATACAACACACTCCTAATTTATCTTAAAAGCTTGTTAAAACTAACTGCAGATTCCAAGGACTTTAAAGTATTTATCTGCATGACTAATTCAGCTCTAAATTAAAGACCTTTTTCCTTAAGCAACTGAAGATATTGAAGGTATTTCTTTGTAGAAAGACCGGTATGCGGTTCCTCAGGGCATTTTATAGGGAACATACCTATAAAGAGTCCAGATTACATACTTCTGAAAGCTTTTAATGATAAAAAGCAATGTTTTTGAACTTCCCATTATAAACTAGAAATACTATTTTCACGTGAAACAAAAACGCTAACTTACTAAACTGCCTCCCTAGGGTTTTCAATTTTGTACAGTGGAAAAGATTGTTTTCCATGAATTAAGACCACAGGGGTGTCTCTTTAGAAAGTCTGTGTTGCAGAACAGGAGGCAAGATCCCTAGTATCTAAACTTCAGCATTGGAGAGGCTGTTATGCACGGGGCTGGGGTGGGGACAACCAGCAAAAAGGCCAAGCAGAATGCAATCACATGTTGGGAGGTGTGCTATGCATTCTAAGTGCAGTTGGAAATCAGAGAATGCTTATGGTTTGTTTGGGATGAGGTGGCATCAGAAGATCACAGTCAGAGTTGTCCAAATGGCTCTGAATTGACATTGACATTGGCTCTGTTATGCCCATATCAGGTATGGGGTTCCATGAACCCGGCCCTGTGACACCTAGGAGAAGCAGTGTATATCGTGGGACATGTCCTGAACTGGGATTTGAAGCCCTGGATTCTGGTCTGGGCTCTACCACAAATGATCTCTGAGATTTTTCAGTTTTTAAATATGTCAACATGGGGGTGCAATGCAATGAATAACATACCTGAGTTTGTGTCTCCTATTTTGCATTGTTGTGTCTACATTAGGCAGGTATCTTAAAAACAAAAACAAAAACAAACAAACAAACAAAAAACAAGCTGAGAGATTTGGTCACTTATTTAGATTTTTAAAAGAGTTTTCCATTAGTGTGTTTCTGGTTTCAATACTCTTTATGATAGAAAATTCTGTTTTACGTGAACCAGAAACATGCCCAAGTTTAGAAGTTACGAGAATATCTAAGTGCTTTTGTAACATTTATGATATTTTTAAAAATCTTTATAGCCACACACTCAATGATTATAATAATTTCCAATTTGACTTTTTTAACCAGTGTGGTGACAATTCTCCCAAAGTTCATTGTCTTGCGTTTCTGTTGAACCATTTTCTCTGCTAATGAACTCCATTGAGATGGACTTGTCTCCCATTTCTGTGCAGACTCTCTCAGCTTCCTGAGGAGCTGGGAGTTCAACAATAGGTTTCACATCTTAATACTTTGTTTTGTTAAAGATTCTTTAAGGTAAAAATCAAATACAATCACATTTTGGTGACACATCTTTCTGGGATTTGGGCAGGAAGCATATATTACGGGGTAGTGGCCAGTCAGAGGTAGCCCGCGTGTTTACTGGTGCATTTTGTGTATTTTCAGTCTTTGCATCAGGAAGTCGGTGCCTTTCCTGCATAAGCTTGGCATTTCTTTGCTTCCTGACAGCCACCCTCTCTCTCCTTTGAAGTTATTCTCTGTTTGGCAAGAAAGATGCACCCTAATATATCTGGATCTAAATCTGTTGCGGGAAAAACTTCAAATTGTGATTTTTAAAAAAAATGAAATGGAAAATAATATTTTTTGAACACCTACTAAGTGCTACATAATTATTTCTTTTAATGTTCATTACTGTCCTCATTTTACAGATAAGAGAATAAATGGCAGGGTCTAAGTTTGAACCCAGGCATACAGATCCTACTTGTTTTCTAGAAACACTTCTTTCAGTCATTCTTAGTGTTTGCACATTCTTTCTTTAAGATACTGATTTATTTTAAATTGTGGTAACCTATACATAATATTTACCATTTTAACTATTTTTTGTGTACAGTTCAGTGGCATTAAGTATATTCACAATGCTGTTCAACCATCACATTGTCCATTGCCTAACTTTTTCATCATCCCAAACTGAAAACTCTGTACCCATTAAACAATCACTCTCCACTCCCCTCTCCCCCTAGACCCAGCTAACCATGATTTTGCTTTTGGTATCTATGAATTTGACTATTCTGGGTACCTCATATAAGTGGAATCATACAACAGTAGTCTTTTTGTGTCTGGCTTATTTCACTTAGTGTAATGTCCTCAAGTTTCATCCATGTCGTAGAATGCATCAGAATGTCCTTCCTTTTTAAGGCTGAATAATATTCCACTATATGCTTGTACCACATTTTGTTTATCCATTATCTGTCAATGGGCATTTGGGTGGTTTCCACTTCCGGCTATATGTAAATTATGCTGCTATGAACATAGGCGCCCAAATATTTGTTCGAGTCCATACTTTCAATTATTTTGGGTATGTACCCAGATGCAGAATTGCTGGATCATGAGAGTATTTTCTTTTTAACATACATAAGTATTAACGGAAGCTACCACACCTTCAAATACTTTTTACAATGAAAATAATACAGATATTTCCTGATTTCTCATTTCTCTGAGTGATACCACCATTTTTCTAGTTTCCCAAGCTTGAGATCTTGATGTCCTCTTGGACTCTTTTACACTGATCTCCTCCACTATTTAGTCTCATACCATTGTTCATTTCTTCAAATTGCCCACCGAGTGTGTGGGCTTCATCGACCCTGCCATGGTCTTCACCCAGGTCTGACCACTGTAGACGAGTCAAACAGTGGCCTGATGCAGCTGCATTCTTCCAGACCATTCTCCCACCAACCCTCACTGCCAGAGGGATGTTTCCTTAACAAACAATTTCATCGTGTCACTTCCTGCTGTTGAGTTCAGACTGCCTTGTCTGTCTCTAAAGGCAATAACTTACCTGATTTCCTCTCATCAGTCCAACGTTATTTTATGCTTCTTCCCTGCATTCGGCTCTGCTCCAAGAGCTCTCCTCAGTGTTAGCTCTTTCTCTGATCTAGGCCATGGTTCGTCATTCCCCTACTCGCCTGGCAAAACCGTTTCCTATTGCACTTCAAAACATATATGGTCTCCATCTATTTCCTATGTTTATGAGCTTTTGCTTCCGCCAACCACTTGCTAAGTTTCTTGAATACAGGAGCTTTGTCCTGTAATGTTGTGAGAATCCTATGATTTGGAGCAGATAAGGGCTTACTGGTTTATGAAATAAGACGAAGAAACAGGAACATACAAATTGCAAAATGTGGAGACAGATTTTTACCAGAGCCCTTAGGAAGAAAACACTGCACCCAGGAAGAAATCTCTCATACAAGCTGTCAAATACCAGAATAACAAGAGTGACGCTATTTAATGAGTTCCTTATGCAATTTTTACCCTGTGATGTGCAAACTTGGGCAAGTGAATTTTCAAGGCAAAATGCTACCTGGGTAAGGCTGTTTCTCATTTTAAGTAATTCTCAAAATATGTGAAATACTCAATATGTGTTCCCTCTCTTCTCCTAAGGGTCCAGACTGATATCTAACCCTAGATATACACCAGTCTAAGACACATGAAATGTCCTTACTACTACTAAGTTTGGGAGTTATTTTCAAAATGGGATTTTAAGTCCATTTAATAAACAAAAATTTTTTCCCCTTGAGGAGGGCTTAGAAGGGACAGTTTCACACCTTATAATAATCTCATAAATGGGTTAATGTGACACTAAGTTGGAAATGCAAATCATACTGCTGTAAGCAGCTGTGATATCCAGAAGTTAACCCAACCATGTGGTATGCCCTCCTCTGGCACTAGGGACATGGGTGTTAGAATTGCAACACTGACCAATGCATGTTGAAGAACAAAATATATCAGAGAAGTTCAGATAAACAAGTACTAGAGAAACTCCAGAGAGATTGAGAAAGAGAAGAGAAGAGAAGAGAGAGAGAAAGGGAGAGAGAGATTATCATTGGAAGAAAATTGCAGTGATGTCTCTGGTCATAGAAATATTGAGAGATTTTGTAGATAAGTACATCAATTAAAGGCAGCCAGGATTTTTTGGTTATGAATAATGAATAATAAAACCATATAATCAAATTAGCTCATTTCCATCTCCTATTGTACTTAAATAGGTTTTTCCACAAATAAATACCAAATTGGAGCTAACGTGGCCAAGTGCATACCTACATTCTCTTCTCTTCTCTTTCATTTCCCTTAGTTGTGTTTAATAGGTACATAGGGCCTTTACCTTAAACTGATATTCCCTTAATTCCTGCTAAAAGAATCCATAAGAGAGGCATATTAACAAAGGGTTTGAAGGACTCCTGATAGTAAAGGGCTATTCTATCCACCATTGCAGTTACGAAAGTTAAAATTTAAAAATATTCCAGTTGCACCCACATTTAATTAGCAATGCTCTATCACTGTTGGCATCGGAAGGCTCTGAATGAAGTATTGTTGCGGCTTTGCTGACAGACAGCTTGTCAGGAAATGATCAGTATTGGCCATGATTTGGGGCTAATTTCATGGATATTTTCCAGTTTCCATGATCTTCCTTTCCCCTTTTCCAAACAAAAGTGCTTCTGAAAATTTCTGTTTAACATCTTTCACTTTGAATAAAGAAAACACAAAACATTCCCCTTGCAGCTGGTATTGGCTAAATTACTTCTCTGGGGGGACCAGCAGATGAGGGGTCTTGTTTGAGAAGCATTAGGCAGAAGGTTCATTCTGTATCAGAGCCCACACTCAGACCTGCAACCTGAGATCTGTCGCTTGCCCCCCTTTCTACCTACACACACACACACACACACACACACACACACACACACACACACCTAAATGAACACAGATGGCTGGCACCCAGAGTAGGCATCTAGGAAAACAGCCTCAGGCCTCTCTGTTTGCTGTCATTTCATTCTACAAATATAGAGCCTCCAAGATGCCTGTGTTGTTTCTTAATCTGAGATCACTCCCGTTTGGGTGTTTAGCCACTTCCTGTTGGGAAATGTACCAGAAGCATCAGAAAAATATCTAAGATTAATTACTAAAATAAAACATTCCATTAAACTCACTGGTTGTATAGCATTATATTTAATGAAATCCATATTATGATAAAATCCATATCGATTCCTAACAGGCAATATTTTTTCCCTCCAGAGCTGCATAGCATTGCCTGATCTATTTGTTTCTCTGTGTGAAATAAATTAATTTTTCAAATGTAATATAAATTAGGATAAAGCCAAACTTCACAAATGCTGAAAACCAATCTAAATCTTTATATCCCCCAAATCAAATGGAACACATGTTTTCCCCCATTTATTTCTGTGTAAAGTATGCAAACAATTACCTGGATTTGGAGGGTATAATTATGAAGGGGTTGATATCTAAAAGGTTATTATTGATTTATAGAGTTCCCTAGTTTAATCGAAGACAGATTTAGGAATAAGAAAAAAAAATACTGCTTTCTCCAGAAACAACAAATGTCTCAAAGGGGAAATGTAAGGTTTAAGAGTAATTTTTATAAGACATATATACTACAGTTTGTGGATCTGGGAGGTGTTTCTCATTTGAACAACTTCTATGTAAAGAACATTTTGTAGAGCTATCTCACTTCTTGTAATATATTTTATATGCCTGAAAATGCAGTGATTAAATTCCTAGGGAAATTTTTGTTAAGTCTGAATTCCTCATTTTCCAGTATGGATTTATAATCCTCAGTCTGCAGATTAAATATCACATAACAAGTATAAAAGATTTATTTAAACAAATGTAATTTAATTCACTCCTCATTATGTATGTATGTTCTTTGTATCTCTTGCACACACACACACACACACACACACACACACACACACACAAGTTCACCTAATGTTGGACAATGTGATATTGCTTAATATTTGCACATAGCTGTATAATGAAAATTAAACCTTGCATGGGGAGGCTACCCATACTTTAGCTTCATATGTATGTCTAATTATTATTGTGTTTATGTAAAAGTTGTCTAATTTTCAATATTCAGAGGATTTCATGGTGTCAATATTTATAGTAAAACCAAAATTTTAAAAAATCGATTTTTTTTCTTTTAGGGAAAATTTTAATTTACCAAGTCATTCACAAAAACCTTCATTATACCTCAAACAGGGTTTTAAATGACATAAAGGCGTCCTAATTTGTGGCTTTTATGTAACAATTGGGTCTATGCCAGTAATCCAAAAGACAAATGTTATAAGACGTGAAAAAAAAAAAAAAAAAAAAAAGGAAAAACAAGATGTTGCAGATTTGTGCAACACCTAGATCTGTGCATGTATTTAATAACATCCTATAACCACATACATAAACTTGTCTGTGATGTATCATTTGTTATTCCTTGTAACCTGATTTGTATCTGTGGACTGTTATTCCTAAAACTGACATGCATAGAGATACTTACTTACACTTTTAGCTAAGATGGAGTAACAAAGCCTGGACTTGGCTCACACCTTGGGCAAATTAAAAACGGGACAAAATATGTGAAACAATGATCAGACATTGGCCAACAGGCAGCAAGGACAGGTACCCTGAGAGAAAGGAAGCAATAAGGTGAGTCCTATGATTGCTCCAGCTAAATGACTAAAGTCAGTTCCAAGGCTGCAGCAGAGAGAGACAACCCAGGGTTTGGCAGTCTGGCTGAGTCGAAAACACAGAATTGGTGTTTAGAGAGGCCAAGACCTCTACAGTTTGTGAGAGAGTATTGGAGAAAGGGAGCTACACAGGCAAACAGAGAAAAGAAGGGAACGGAAAGAAAAGGGAGGGGATGGGAGGGGCAAGGAGGGGCGAGAGCTCTGGAGATCTGCAGCGGGGTCCCCTTAAATCTTTGGCTGATCATTGATTTTGACATGCATGAGAGTAAACTACCCAACAGCAAGGGGAAAAAATTACTGGAAAGGACTAGAAAGACCAATAGGGATGGGAATAGTTGTGGTCCCACCAACTAGAGTGGAAAGCACTCGTGACATAGGAGACAAATAGAATCCCTAGAACCGTCTTCAGTAGAGGGCTAAATTAGCTGTAGACCAAACTCTCATTGCACCCACCCTAACAAAGTTTAAAAGCAAGCTTTGAAAAGATTCAACCTATTCCAAGCAACTTAGTTGCATGCCAGGTTGAAATCTAACAGTAATTAAGGAATACAACACCATCCAGCAACCAAAGACAAAATTTACAATGCCTGGCATGCAATAAAAATTTACCAGGTGTGCAGTAAAGCAGGAAAATATGAACTATGAGTCGGGAAAAAAAAATCAATTAGTAGAAATGGAAATGACAAAGATGATGGAACTAACAGAGAAGGACTTTAAACAAACAGTATACTCTCCATATTCTCAAAAATGTAGAGGAAAAATATGCATGATGAGGACAGAAATAGAAGATATTAAAAATAAAAAAAAAACAAATAGAATTTCTAGAGATGAAAATACAACATTTATAATGAAAAGTAATACTAGCTGAAACATTATCAGCATTTACTAGGTGCCAGACACTGGCCTATTTTACATGCAGTATCTCATTTAATCTCACCTCAATAAAGCAGGGGTTAAAGATGAGGAAATTGAGGATTAGAAAGGATAAATAAATGTACATGATCATAGAGTTGAAACTTGAAACCACGTAGCCTACCTCCAAGGCTCATGCTTTTAAGCAACATTCCATATTGTTTACAGCACTGTTTGTAATAAAGTGTAATTCAGTTTAAAGACTGAGCCTCCTCTGAGAAAGTTTACTGAAATTCTTAAAGGATCCCATTAAAAATGGCATTTTGTTTTGTGTGTGTGTGCATGCGGGCACACATGCCTGCATGATCTAGGTGTAGGCTTGTTGGAGGTCAGATAGATTTTTCTGAGAATGTTGTAAGATTTGAGATGGAGAATGATTGAACTTATTTATATGCTGCCATTTGTCTCAGGAAGATGTGATAGAGGTGAGCTGAAGGGAACTTGCCATTTAACAGTAGAACAAAGCGATGTAAGATTGTTCACAGCTCTTTTTCTTGCGGTTAAAGTATTCTACAGTTAGTACTTCAACTAAATGTGGCAATAATAATAAGAATATAATGATATTAGATAAAGTTTACTGAATAATTGTTGTGTGTCATGCTAAAGTACATGTATTACCACATTTAATCCATACAATACCTTTTGAGGTAGGTTCTATTCTTATTTATAGAGTTTATAAAGGAGCAGAGTGGAGTTACCTGGCCTGCCCAGGGTTACATGGATAAAGGTCATGTAAAGTAATTCTTGTATAGAATCATCTCTGGAAAGGAGTTTAATAATAGTTTCTGTTCCATTACAACTATTTTTTTTGTACAAGACATTTACTTTAATATATCCCAGTAACAGGATTTTATAGATTAACGTCTATTTAATAAACTAGACTTAACTATAATTAACACACTATCCAACTGATAAAGAAGGGAAGCACATAGATTTAAAAATAAACTAACGTGTCTTTATAGACTGGTATGAATGCCATTATATATATTCTCAGAAGTCCATTCACTTAAGTACCTGGCTGTTTCTATCGTAAGATAAGAATGTTTTGGCTTCACAATTCCTGGAGTCCATAATTATGTTAAGGAATGATGTTCTTCCTGAATAATGCCCACATACTTAACCATAATATCCTCATACCAGGACTGGTAGGCAACAGAGGTCATTTGACACTCTTTCACTGCTTGCATGTAGGATGGAAGTCCACTTGAGTGACTATGACAGATCACAGAGTAAGTCAGTCAGTAATAAAATTAGAACTAAGAGTCTCATAAGGAGGTTCTTGCTCTTACGCTTCATTCCCTCCCAAAAGCCACTTTCCACTCACAGGAGGTGAGTGACCCTCTGCTGGGTGGCAGTCATCTGGGCGTGACTCACAGTGGTCTTGAGGGAACTGAGTGAGGGCATCTTCTGTACCATGCGCAGTTCAACTTCATTCCATTTCAACGAGCATTCATTGAGTATCTACAAAGTTCCAGATGCTATTCTAGTTGTCTAATCCAGATATCTATTTCAGAAATAAACAAACCAGATTATCATGCCTATTTCAGTTCTAATTCTACTCTGTAAAATTAGTCAAATGAGTGGTTATGAGTCATGGAGTAGAAAAAACAACCACTTGATCTGACCTTAGCACTGATTTTTAGGCTAGAAGAACTGCTGTTGAGTCAATCAGAAACCAATTCCAACAATTTTGATCTCATGGGCTAGAAAATATTTTTTTTTAAAAAAATTGAGAACCATCGTAGCTCAAACAATAAAAACCAAAGAGCAAACCATCAACTATCCCCATCAAAAACCACACACAAGGAATGCTTTTGTTCAATACCAAATAAATAATAAGGACATAATCCATTGTCTATATCAGAATAAATGGAATCCATTGTCTATATCAGAATTAAATGGAATATATTGAGCCTTGTAGAAGAAAACTCATTACACTTTGCCTGGTGTTTTCATTTCAACAGGGACCAGTGAAAATCTTGTCATACTGGCACCCCTTTGCAAATAGAAGTTTTAAGAACCATTCTGTGGATGCATTTCAGTATCACTTATGCAAACATTGGACTGAGGAAAGAGAAGGGCAACCACATACCAGGAGGCAGTCCTGAATGATACCCAGTGTTGCCTCTTTGGTGGTGTCACTGAAGGTAGGTGGCTCTCACTGCCAGACGGCGCTCAGCGTACAGAAGTAAGTACGCTGGAAATGACTATCGGCATACACAAGTGCTGGGATTTCATTATTCACCACCTATGTTACTCCTGAGGTTAAAAGGTAGTAAATATGGGTATATCTCTGCCTCGTTAGTGTAACTACCAAATTATAAAGTCTATATGAACTTCACTCAGGCCAGTGGTTATAAATAGTTTTGGATCACAAACTACTTTGAAAATCAGATGAAAACCATGGACTTTTCTTCCATAGAACTGCACATATGCACACACATAAAAATATTTTGCACATATTCCAAGGGAAGCGTGAAGCCTACAGATAGATCCCCGTTTAGAGATCTCAACTTTAGTGTATGAAGGGATTTGAAGTATTCACCACAGTTATTCCAAGTTATCTGTGCTTCCCTATGCTGTTTCAGTTTCCATGTGACAGCCAGAAAGCCCCTTATCGCTATCTTGGCTGCAGCCTTTCCTCATATCCCCCAAAACATGTTCCTGGACTGGAGGTTAGATTTTCCTCTTGGCTACCGGTTTTCATTCCTTTCAGCTTCCTGCCAAGCCTGGACTGCATTTGGCTGGGGCCCTGACAATCCATCTAGCTCTTATCATCTTTTCTTCAAGGGCTGGATCTTCTTCCTGTTCTCCTTACCAGAGGTTTATATCCAGCTTCAACTGGATGGTATGAAAGAACAGTTTCCCTCATTATGGAACCCAAGGAACCAAGATGTTATCAGCTGACCTTTACACGTTACTGCGGCCTAAAGACTATTACATGGTGTTCCTACTCTGAGATCAGATTTCTGGAATGTCACTGCAAGTTGAAATCAGACCTGGGGTCACCATTACACGTAGGCACCTCTTACGTTTAAGTATTGGCCTAGATCCTTAGTTACTCAGTAGCATTAATTCGTCCCCTCTAGCCCTGACTTATATCTTTCTCCATCTTGCTTTGCCATAGAAGTCCAGTATGCCTGAGAGTTATAAGAACATCAGAGTTGATGTAAGTCAACTTCTCTGTATGAAAAGAAATGGTGAAGGCATGTCTTGAAATATTTCCTCATTGGTCACTTAGTAATATTAACTCCTAGTCAATAGGGAGTGTGTCTAAGCAAAGCTTAAAGGGCTAACCTTCTTCAACTCTCTGAATAAGGCATCTCAGTCGTATATAGACCTTTCACAGAAAGAATCATCATTTTAGATTAACCATTAGTTTGAGGCTAATGAGGATTGCTCCATAAAGGCCTTGAACTCACTGATGATAAGTGTATTGTATTGTTAGAAAAGATGAAAAAGCACCCAAACATGGTGTATATTGAGCTGTCATTGAGCACATTGAACTATTTTAACTAAAATTTATTGAATGTTTAATAAGTGCATAGTAAATGCTCAACAAGTGCAAGCTATTATTATTATTATTACTATAATTATTTTGCATGCTTGCCAAACATGTACTAAGTGCCTTTCATTTAATCCTCAGAAACACTTTCTGAGGCAAGTACTATTATCTCCAGTTAAGGTCAGTAAAAGTCAGCTTAGAGAAGCTAAGTAACCTGTGCAAGGTCACAGGTAGAGCCATAATTCAAACCCTGACCCCAATGCCTGTGCTCTAAGCCACTGTACTATTGCATCTCTACCATAAAGAAAAGTGTCCTTGAAATGGCCTCACAAAGTAAATGTAGATTTTTCGCAAAGCATTTGTTCACTTGCTATGGCTAACTAGTGATGGTTTCATTGAGATATTTGGAATACTGGTAAAGACTACAGGTCCTGGAAGGAGACAGCCTGGGTTTGAATTCAAGCTCTGTCACTTCTAGTTATCTGACTTTGAGCAAATGACTTAAATTCTCTGTGCCTCAGTTTTCTATCTATAAAAATGGATCATAGACTTTGTGAGAGCCACTTATTAGAGAAAATGAGTTAACACATGGAAATCCCAAATATGTAAACCTCTAACACATGCAAAGGGTTTAGAATAGAACCTGGTTTACAGCCAATGTTCAGAAGAAACAGAAGCTACTATTATTTGGGTTATGTCAAATATCCTGATATAGTTTCCAATAAAAGAATAAATTCCAAGCTGACATAAAAGTTCTCTAGCCAATAGTATTGTGTTCAAATTCATTGGCATGCTGCAGTGATTCATTCAGCACATGTCTGAGTGCCTTCTGTGTATAATGCATTGTGCTGGCATTGGCCACTGTGCTCAGGGCCAAATGAATGTGAATTAACTATATAACTTCACCATAAGAGATGTTCTATAGCAGAGAATTCCTTCTGATTCAGTCCTAGAAATGGCTTGAATTTCTCATTTTCTCTAGGGGCCTCTCCCTTAATCAGGCCAGTCTAAGACGTAGCAGTGTGAATTCTATTAATAATGGATTGACAAAGTCTTCTAATGCCCAGGCATTGATCAAATGCTGAATAAAGTAATCCAGGAGAGTCAACAGCAGAATCTGCTGGCCATTATTTCTCTACTAGAAGTATAAGCTTATCTTGAGATAAGTAGGGTCCCCAAAATGGCTACGATCAGTTCACTTGTTCCATCAGTTCACTTGCTAAACTCTTTAATCCTAACTATAACCTGCAAGGATTCCTCAATCTATATGCTGTTCTGTGTTATAGTTATTACTGTTCTTGAGCAACGAGTATTTGGTGCCTAAGTGAGTTCTGGAGCTCTCTGTTCATTGAATGTTATACCATAGACTTGAAAGTGAAAACCTGCTTGCTATTCTGAGCGCATCTCCATGCTGGTTGCCCATATTGCCATTGCCACTCTTTTCCCACTAGACATAAGGCCCTGTTACCTTTTGTAGGAGAAAAAGGATTTATGTAGGAAAACTTGCCACTTTTGTTTTCATCTTGGAGAGAGTATATCACTGATTGTGTAAGTCATTGAGTTAGGCTAGCCAAAGTAAATCTCCCGGGAGGTTTCTATTTCATTTTCTCTTAGATGCTTGCTGTGCTGAAACAACACAGTGTTTCCTAAACTCTTACCATCCTCTTTTAGTGTTAGAAGGACCCTTAATGACCAGGGTCTTCATGAAGCATTACAAAATTTTGGACCAACCGATATTCTAAACTGAAAGCGCTTACTGCAAAGTTCCCTTAGATGAGGGATTGTTGCTGTTACAGCTGCATGAACACTGACAATGATTGTTGATAAGCTTGCACTGGGTTAGGCTTCACCATGATCTTTTCCTCAGCAAGAAGGGTAAGGGGCAGATGGACCATTCATACTACCTATGGGTACTGCTCAAGTACCGAAATCACAGGTACTGCAGTGCTGACAACTACTCACTTCCTGCTGGGTTTGCTGTGGAGCCCACTGGTACATGCTTACAGTTTTCTTCATTTTCCTCCTAATTCACATTAAGGATTCTTGTGTCTTCTTGGAGAATTGACATCTTTATCATCATGTAATGCCCCTCTGCTACCCTGATCACATTTTTTATGAGGTCTGCTGCATTTGAAATCAATATAAATACTCTTGATGTCTTTTTATTAGTATTAGCATGGTATAGTTTTTCCATGTATTTACTTTTAATATATGTGTCTTTATATATAAAGTGGGTTTCTTGTAGACTACTTATGTTTGGATCTTATTTTTTTGATCTGCTTTGACAATCTTTGTGTTTGATTGGTGCATTTAGACTACTGATGCTCAAAGTGATTACTGATATAGTTCGATTAATATCTATCGTACTGGTTATTAAGTTCTATTAGTTGCCCTTTTCCTTTGTTCTTATTTTGCCTTCTACTCTTTTTCCGCCTTTTGTGGTTATAATTGAGCATTTTATAATTCCATATTCTCTCCTTTCTTAGCACATCAGTTGTATTTTTTTTTTTTTTTACTTTTTTTATTGGTTGACCTAGAGTTTGCAATATACACTTACAATTAATCCAAGTCCACTTTCAAGCAACACCACACTACTTTGGTACTGTGAATACCTTATAATAACAATATAATCATAATTCCTCCCTCCCATTCCTTGTATCATTTCTGTCTTTCATTTTACTTACACATTGGCATACATATGCATATACATAAGCATAGTAATCAAATGCATAGTTATTGTTTTGAATAAACTGTTATTTGTTGGATTAGTCAGGAATAAAAAACAACCAAATTTTTATTTTTACCTTCACTTATTCCTTCTTTGATGTTCTTCCTTTCTTTATGTAGATCTGAGTTCTTGACCTATATAATTTTCCTTCTCTCTAAAGAACTTATTTCAACATTTTTCACCAGCTAGGCAGGTCTACTGGCAATAAAGTCCCTCAATTTTTGTTTGTCTGAGAAAGTTTTAATTTTTCCTTGTTTTTTTTTCTTTTTTTAAAATTTTATTGGGGAATATTGGGGAACAGTGCATTTCTCCAGGACCCATCAGCTCCAAGTCGTCCTTCAATCTAGTTGTGGAGGGTGCAGCTCAGCTCCAAGTCCAGTGGCTGTTTTCAATCTTTAGTTGCAGGGGGTGCAGCCCACCATCCCATGAGGGAATTGAACCAGCAACCTTGTTATGAGAGCTTATGTTCTAACAAACTGAGCCATCCAGCCATCCCTCCAGAAGCTCAGTGGCAGCTCGTTGTCTTCAATCTAGTTGTGAAGGGCGCAGCTTACTGGCCCATGTGGGAATTGAACTGGCAACCTTGTTTTTCAGAGCTCAACTTCTAATCAATTGAGCCACTGGCCGCCTTTTTTCCTTCAGTTTTGAAGGATAATTTTGCAGGGTACAAAATCCTAGGCTGTTGGGTATTTTCTCTCAACATTCTAAATATTTCACTCCACTCACTTCTTGCTTCATGGTTTCTAAAGAGAAGTTAGACAAAATTCTTAATTTTTCTCCTCTATAGGTATGGTGTTTTTTTCCTCTGGATTCTTTTAGAATTTTTTTTGTTTATCTTTGATTTTCCGTAATTTGACATTTATATGCTAAGGTGTAGGATTTGTTGTTTGTTGTTGTTGTTTTGCATTTATCCTGCATGGTATTCATTGATTTTCCTGGATCTGTAGTTGGCATCTGATATTAATTTGGGGGAATTTCTCAGTCATCATTGTTTCAAATATCCCTTCTTTTCCTTTTTCTCTTTCTTCTCCTTCTGTTATTCCATTATATATATGTTACACCTTTTGTGGTAGTTCCACTGTTTTTGAATATTCTCTTCTGGTTTTTCAGTTTTTTTCTCTTTGCTTTTCACTTTTGGAAGATTCTACAGAAATATCCTCAAGCTCAGAGATTCTCTCCTCAGCCATGTCCACTCTATTAATAAGCTCATCAAAGGCATTCTTCATTTCTATTGCAATATTTTTTATTTCTTTCATTTCTTTTGGTTCTTAGAATTTCCATATTTTCCTTATATTGTCCATCCATTCTTGCATGCTTTCTACTTTATTCATTGGAGCCCTTAGCATATGAATCATAGTTGTTTTAAATTTCTGGTCTGCTAATTCCAACTTTCCTGCCATATCTGAGTCTGGTTCTGAGGCTTCCTTGGTCTCATCACACTGTTTTTGACTTGTTTGTATGATTTGTTATATTTTCTTGATAGCTGGACATGTTATACTGGGGAAAAGGAACTGGTATAAACAAGCCTTTAGTAATGTGAGGTGTGGAGGGAGGAGGGAAAGTGTTCTATAACCCTAAGATTAAGTCTCAGTCTTTCAGTGAGACTTTGCCTCTGCACTGTGAACACTACACATACTTTTCAGTTCTAGCTCCCTTTACATGAGAAAGAATGGCTAGAGTGGGCTTGAGGTTGGTATCTCCTTTCCTCCACATGAAAGATTAGAAGAGGCTGGAGTTGAGTACTTAGCTTACTCCTCATGAAGTCTAGATCCAGCTGGGGTTGGGTATTTTGCTTCCCTGAGGTAGGTTATTTTCTGATAAAACCCCAGCAGGTGAGGCTCTGGTTAAATAACTTCTCCTGTGGGCAGACCTTGTTAAGAAGAATAGAATGCTATGGCATATTTCAAAATGGTTCCTTTGCCTCCGCTCCTGTTGGAAACATGAGGGGATTTTTCTCCAAAATTCCCTGTCAGGTCTTGGTAGAGCTCCTGGGGATAAAACTCAATAAGTGATAGAGGCTCTCCTATGACTGCAGCCCCCCCCCCCACACACACACACAAACAAAATTTAAATCCCCAAAGATGCTGACATTGAGACTCCATCAATTCATCAATTACAGTACAGGTTTCTCTACCCTGGCCCTGATTCCCATGGAGATTGCTACTTGTGGGATTCTGTTCAAGTAAGTTGGGATTCTCTGTATTCCCCTGTTGGTCTCTCCAATTTTGGGGGAACTAATTTTCCCTGTGACTTCACTTCTCTGAAGGATCTAAGAAGAGTTGTTGATTTTTCAGATTGTTTTACTTTTTTATTTATCGTTTGGATAGAGAGGCAACTTCCAAGCTTCTTACATGCTGGACCAGAAACCAGAAGTCTGCCATGGTGTATTTTAGAAGAGTATTTTACAGTGGTATGTAGCACTCAAGCTGGTGTAGATATGAAAAAGAGAGTGGGGTATAAACTCGACAATCCTCTATGATCAGAAAATGAATGAAATAAAAGCAGAAGAGAAGAGGAACAAGATTAGAAACAAGAGATAGAGAAGTGCCTGGTATTGGGAAAATAAACATTAAGGAAGAATCAACATTATCTGTAATTTAAAAAAAGATAAAATGTATTTATGTATTACTTCTATAATATAAAGTTAATATAATTTAGTAAGAAATAGGGAAGGCGAGGAAAGAGAAAAGTAGAAGGAAAAGAAAGAGAAGCAATGGTATTACAACTAAACATAGTGAAACACTCTTGGTGGCAGGGGCAGGAAAGGAAACAGTTTGGGGTCAACAAGAACAGTGCAATTACAAAATACTCCATTCATGTACACATGACCTAAGTGATGAAGCCAGGAATAAAACCCAGATTTCCCAATTCCTGGCCCTGGGCCTTATGTATTAAATCATGTTGCTTCTGCTGTCAGATAATCATCTTGCATCTGGAACATAAATACAGCCAATTCAAATATGCATCTTGAGCTTATCATGTGGTTAGCAATCCATGCTGTTATTATTGTCAATAGGACTGCATCCCATTAATACCACATTCACTTTTGGAACAAATCTAGTGGCATAAGGTGGATAAATATGATATAGAATGTGGTCAAAGAAAATCACCCTCATTCTAAATACCACAAGACATGAGAGGAAACTCCCAGGTAGTGCTACTACTATGAAGAATCTTCAGGGAGTCAAAAGGAAAACTGGGAAAACTTATTTTTAATTAAGATTTGCTCAGCTATGGTAACTCTAAATCAGGTACAGTGTTTTTTTAAGTATAATGATTTGATTAGAAATCTATTTTTTTAATTAAATGCTAATCTTTACTATAAGAGATAATTTTTTCTATCTTCAGTGCTCAAATGAAATCCACACAATCCCCATTTATATTTCTCAGATTTCATATTCACATTAATTGGTACATTATGCCACATAGGCTGGAGAATTGACTATCAGAATTAGTTATTTGCACATGATAATGAATCGATGGAATAATAAACTCAATAGCTTATGTTTCCCCTCTGAACACACTGACTCCATGTCCAAAATTGGAGATAGTCTTCAACACCTAAACTACCATTTGTACACTCCTGTTCCTAGCTGAATTATTTACAATAGTCCAAAGGTGAAGCAACCCAAGTGTCCATCATTGGATGACTGAATGAACAAAAGGTGGTATATACATACAATGGAACATGGTTCAGCCTTCAAAAGCAAGGAAATTCTGACACATGCTACAATATGGATAGACCTTGAAGACATTGTGCTAAGTGAAATAAGCCAGTCACAAAAAGATGAATATTGTATGATTCTACTTGTATGGGGTACCTGGAGTAATCATCTTCATAGAGATAGAAAGTAGAATGATGTTTTCCAGGAAGTGGGGAAGCGGGGAATGGCAAATTAGTGTTTAAGGGGCACAGAGTTTCAGTTGGGAAAGATGAAAAGTCTCTGCAAAGGATGTTGGTCAATGTTGCACAATATGAATGTTCTTAATGCCACTGAACTGTACATTTTAAAACAGTAAATTTTGTGTTATGTATAGGTTACCACAATTAAAAAAAAACAACCCTAAACTACATTTTATCAATCACTTTTAAATATATAAAATCTTGAGCTTTCCACAGGAAATTTGAATTAGGTATCTATGCTATTGATATTCACATTACAAATAGTTTCTTAATGGCTACACAGGCTTTAAAATCATTTGCTTAAGCAAAGAAAACCAATACTAATCAATCTCAAAAGAGAAGCTGGGAGTTAGGTCAAAATTCAAGTGGCATAATATGGGCTGCCACATAGCATGCCGATATCGGGGATGGCAAAAGGAACATGATATAATTTTATAAAATAAGGTCTGTTTCTGAGGTTCATGCCTGGAAATGCTATTTTTTAAGCCCAAATGAGAAGTTCTGGAAGTAGTCATTGAAAATAGTTTGGGTATTTTATCTTCTGGCTCTGGCTAGAAACATTTTATCTTCTTCCTATCAATGCTCCTTTAAGATCTTTTCTGAATTAAGGAGAGTATTATTTGGATGAATTTATGTCTTGAAAGCTGATTGGTCTGTAGTAAATGGGTGAGCTACAAGCGCTCTCGGTACCCAAATCATATAAAGATTGTTTCTGTCTAGGAGTGCCAGTAGCAATTGGAGCCTGGGCTTCAAATAGGTAGAGAAAGACTGACATTATCTTGTGTTTCTGATTCAAGCAAGTGTCCTGGGTAGACTCTAATCACTGCCTGAGAGCATTATGTGAGAAAGAGCTGAATATCAACACCTTGGGGATTAGAAAACAAATAGAATCATAGTGTCTAGAAAGTAGTTGGTCTCAAGGAATAACCTGGTAAGGCCCCTATGCACAGATTCTTATATGCTATTAGTCAGTTATTTGATTGTTATTAATAACCTACTATGTATTGGGTACTGTGCTTGTCCAGTCCAGTAAGGAAGCAATGATTATAATACAGATAATATAACCAGTTTAAGAGATGTATATACTTTTATGAGAATTCAAACAGAGACCATTTTAGATTGGAGAATTTTGAAAAGGCTTCATGGGAAGCAACACTGCAATTAGGAGAGAGTGTAAAAAGGCCACACAGTAAATCCCACAAGGAAGAATACATGTTGTTTGTCCAAGCTGTCCAAGGAACATGCCTATGGGCTGAAATATACATTAAAAATTGGAATAGACAATATGGTGAGAAAGTTAGGTTGGGGACATAATATAGAATGTCAAGTTGAAGATTTTTGGGGGGATACACAGAGTTTATGAAAATAAAAGTGATTATAGTTAGAAGAATAGTGTGGGGACAGAGCCCCAGAGAGCAGTTTCCAGGCTCTCGGCCTCACGTGGAAAGGTGCTGGCTCAGGTAGTAAATGGCCATCAACTGTGATTAGATGGCCATCAGCTGTGGGTGGTTGGCTGTCAGCTGTAACCATTGAGCCATTGGCCACTAATATAACTGCCGCGGCTGCGCTGGGGAGTCGAGTAGAGTCGGTTGGTTGGCAGAAAAGCGGACAGCAGGTTGCATGTCGTGTGAATCCAGCCTCCAGTGAGACTGGTGGTATGACTCCCCTACCTATGGCTTCGTGGGTGTTCCTTTTTGGCCTCACCACATCCTGCGTTCTTATTTGAGGAGCAGAAGCAGAGACCCCTCAGGCTGCCCTGCATGACAAATAGCTAGGTTTTTATGTCAGGGAGCAAACTGGGAAGAGGGGTTTTAAATGGATGGTGGCAGGGAGAATAAGTACATAAACTAGACATTACTCTTTTTTATTGCCTTCTCTCTGGGTCTCATAGTCTGACCACTTATGTGAGAATCACATATGAATAGACTGACCCTTGCTTTCACAAAACTTCCTCTAACACTAGAGCATCTCAAAACATTTAAAATGCACATAGACCACACAGGGATCCTGTTAAAATTCAGACTCTGATTCAATAGTCTGGGGTGAGGCCTAAGATTCTGCCTCTCTGGAAAACTCCCAGGTGCTACTGCGGCTGCTCCTGGAATGACAGGCTGAGTAGCCAGGCTTTTAAGTTGTATACTCAGAGTCTGAAGTTCTCAACAAGCATCTCATCCACATAATCCCTTATATGTTTTTGAAAAGACACAACTTTTGGAAATTGTGAGCATGGGGCACAAAACCATTCCTGCACCCACAACTGCTTCCTTTTCCCACTCCCAGCTCAGGATTACCATTGATTAGTGTTCTGTGTCAGAAAATGAATTGAGCTTTGGTAGAATGGGTTAGAGTAGGAAGGGCCTCACTGTAGGGGCCACTGTCCAGGAGAGAAATGACTAGGGCCCCTTGATGGGGGATTGCAGAAACACATATAATATGGCATTCTTAGAATAAGTGAGATTCACCTGACGTATGGTGTGATCCATGTGAGATTTACAACAATTTAAAAAATCAAATCAGGTGGCATACATGCTAAGCTAATGAGCCCTCACCACCTGCCTTGTTCCACCTCAGGCTGCAGGTAGCCTGGTGCAGGCTTGGATAAATTAGTCAATGTAATTGAAGCCAAATGTAATTAATTACATAATTTGGGGCTGTTCGAGTTTAATTTCACTAAATCACATTATGAAACTGCGGTATTATGAAGGATTAGTAAGAAAAGGGAAACAGGCTTAAGTAAAGCTTTCCCAGGAGCTATAATACATGTATTATTCTTGACCTGATACCCTTAGGAGAAGTGCAGATGCTCTAAACTCCCCCATTATTACTGATAAAAATTCTCGTGTCCTGAACACTTGTGGATTTGTGATCAAGAAGTCGCTAGTGAAAAAGCATAAATGGGCCGTTACACTTGATGAGATGGGCAACTGGTGAGGAGAAAGGGCAGGATAAAGAATAAAAAAAGGCAAACAGATTTTGATATTGACTCACAAAGGAGACATTAACAAAAACAGATGGTAGGCAAAGAAGTTAGTGTGGGGGTGAAGACCATAAACTGGGTTTTCTTAATTGTTTTCATTACATAATTAGGGCTGTGGGTTGAATTGTGTCCTTCAAAATTATGTCACTATCATAATTCTCAGTATTTGTGAATGTGACCTTATTTGGAAATAGTCTTCACAGATGATCCAATTAAGATGAGGTAATTAGGGTAGGCCCTAATCCAATATGGCTGTGTCCTTATAAAAAGGAGTAATTTGTATACAAAGACAGACACATAGAAAGGGAAGATGATGTGAAGACACAGGGAGCATACCATCCACAAGCCATGGAATGCCTGAGGCTACCAAAAGCCAGGTTAGAGGCATGAAACAGATTCTCCCTCATAGCTATCAGAAGGGACCAACTCTACTAACACCTGATTTTAAACTTCTGGCATCCAGAACTGTGAGACAATAAGTTTTGGTTGTTTAATTCACCCAGTTTATGAAACTTTGTTAATGATAGCTCCAGGAAACTCATACAAGTAATATATGTTACTATACAAAATAATCCAACACTAGAAAAATGTAAAATACAGAAATAAAAGGGAAAACTCTTTATCACATAGTTCAAAGGGGTTGGTGTTGTTTCTTTCAGGTCTTTTTTTTTGTCCATAGGAATATCTTTGTTATAAAAATGAGATTATACCATGGCAGAGTAGGTAAATCCTGTGTTTGCATCCTCTCATGACCATATCAAAATTACAACTAAACTACAGAACAACCATCACTGAGAATTATCACAAATCCTATAACTAAGGACCTACAGAAGAAGCCACTTTGAGACTTGTAGAAGGGACAGAAATGTGGAATGGGCTGGTCTTACAACTTCATGTGACTATTACAAATCTGGAGGGATATCTCAGCTATGAATGCCCCCCAGAGGAGAGAGGGGGCCCCACATTTGGCTCCTCAGTCCAGGGTTTCAGTGCTGGGAAGAGAAGTTCCTACAACTTCTGGCTGTGAAAACCAGTGGACATTGTGGCTGAGTGATTCAGAGGGTGGCTGGAGTCCCAGGCATTCCTCTTAACGGGCCCACAAACAGACTTCTTGCTGACAGACTCACTTACTCTGAGCTCCAGTGCTGGGAAAGCAGCTTGAATACATATATGCCAGGAATATATGGGGAGGAACCAGTTGTCTGGCTTCAGGGCAAGGGCTGTAGGGGCAGCTTTCTCCCAGACAGAAGTAATAATCCATTCTTTCTTTGTTGAGCCCTCTCTCATCCAAGCATAGAGACTCAGACTGCCACCACATCTGAGTTTCTATCAACCTGGCTAACATTGGTTGCCCCACCCTGGTGATTCCCTGAGACTATGCCCCACCCAACTGTGGGCCCACCAAGCCACTTCCAGTGGCTTTTCCATACAAATACAAATAACCTATCTTGACTCATGCTGTGGACTTTGCTAAAATCTCTCAAAGGTTCACGAAACCCAAACAAATAACATCTGGCCTTGGCATGCTCCATACCACTTGCTTAGTAGCCCCAAGCCTGCCACTAATGGCAGCTGGCTTGAATTCATGGCTTGGCCTCTTGAGGCAATCCAAGCCCAGTGCAGATGACTGCTATGTGCAGATTGTTTGGTGGCTCATGCCATGTGGCCCTGGGCTGTGTACAGGCTGCAGCTGAACTTGACCTGTGGCAGGCCCCCTCCCAGAAGGCCCCAGGGCCAGAGGACAAACCAGGGCCACATCCAAATATCACATACCCAAAGGGCAGACTGGGCAGGCACCAGAGCCCTGCTAAAGTGAATCCTGCTCTATAGGGTCAGCCCCTGCACAACAGCTCTTCCACTGTAGTCACAGCCAATCCTCACAACCAAACAGCCCAAGGCTCAATCCCTCCTATTGATGTGCAACAACCAAGGCTCAACTACAACAGGAGGGCACACGCAACCCACACAAGGGACACACCTGAGCACATGGTTCAGGTGACCAGAGAGACTGCACACTGGAGCCCACCAGCCACTCTACTAAGACTGGGAAGCATAGCAGCCCTACCTAATACATAGAAACAAACACAGGGAGGCAGCCAAAGTGGGGCAACAAAGAAACATGTCTGAAAGGAAAGAACAGAATAAAGCTCCAGAAAAACAACTAAACAAAATGGAGACAAGCAAGCTACCAAATGCTGAGTTCAAAACACTGGTTATAAGGATGCTGAATGAACTTGGGGGAAGAGTAGATGAACTCAGTGAGAACTTTAACAAAGACATAGAAAACATAGTGGAGATAGGAAACATAAAAAAGAACCAGTCAGAAATGAAGAATACAATAACAGAAATGAAGAATACATTAGAGAGACTCAACAGTAGATTAGATGAAGAAGAGGACTGAATCACTGATTTAGAAGATAAGGTAGCAAAAAACACCCAATAAGAACAACAAAAAGAAAAAAAAAATTGTTTAATGAGGAGAATATAAGGGGTCTCTAGGACAACATCAAGTGTACCAATATTCACATTGTAGGGGTACCAGAAACAGCAAAGAATTGAAAACCTATTTGAAAAAATAATGATGACAAACTTCCCTAATCTGGTGAAGGAAATAGACATACAAGCCCAGGAAGCACAGAGTCCCAAACAAGATGAACCAAAGAGGCCCAAATCATGACACATCATAATTAAAATGGCAAAGGTTAAAGACAAAGAAAGAATCTTAAAAGCAGCAAGAGAAAAGCAATTAGTTACCTACATGAGAGCTCCCTTAAGATGGTCAGCTGATTTCTCAACAGAAACTTTGCAGGCCAGAAAGGGGTTCGCAGAAAATATTCAAAGTGATGTAAAGCAAGGACCTACAACTAAAATTACTCTCCCCAGCAAAGTTATCATTGAGAATCAAAGGACAGATAAAGACCTTCCCAGAAAAAAAAAAAAAAAAAAAGCTAAAGGAATTCAACACCACTAAACCAGTATTACAAGAAATATTACAGGGACTTCTTTAAGAAGAAGAAAATAAAAAATATGAATTATAAAGTGGCAATAACTACATATCTATCAACAATTACTTTCGATGTAAATAGATTAAATACTCCAATCAAAAGATAGTGTGGCTGAATGGATAAGAAAACAAAACCATTATATATGCTGCCTGCAAAAGACTCCCTTCAGATCAAACGACACACACAGACTGAAAGTAAGGGGATGGAAAAAGATGAAAATAGAAACAAACATACAAACAAAAAGCTAGGGCAGTAATACTTACTCGTATACCAGAAACAATATGCTTTAAAGAAAATACTATAACAGGAGACAAAGATGGATCCAGTAATCTCACCTCTGGGTATTTATCCAAAGAAACCCAAAACACTACTTTGAAGTGATGTGTGCATCCATATGTTCATTGCAGCATTGTTTACAATCGCCAAGATATGGAGGCAACCTAGTTGTCCATCCATGGTCAAATGGATAAAGAACAGGTGGTACATATATATAACGGAATAATACTCAGCCATAAAATAGAATAAAATCTTACTCTCTGCAACAACATGGATAGACCTAAAGGATATTGTGCTGAGTGAAGTAAGTCAGACAGATAAAGACAAATTCCATATGATTTCACTTACTTGTGGAATCTAAACAACAAAATAAACAAACAGAACAGAAGCAAACTCACAGATACAGAGACCATTTTGCTGGCTGCCAGATGGGAGGGTGGTTGCAGGGGCAGGTGAAAAAGGGGAAAGGATTAATAAGTACAAACTGGTAGTTATAAAATAGTCATGAGGATGTAAAGTATAGCATAAGGAATATAGTCAATAATATTATAATAACTATGTATGGTGTCGATGGGTATTGATTTATCGGGGTGATCACTTTGTAAGTGATATAAATGTCTAGTCATTATGTTGCACACTTGAAATTAATATTGTATGCCAACTGTAATTGAAAAATTTTTTTTAAATTTTAAAAATGAGATTACATCACATATATTACTCTTCAGTTTGCCTTTTCATTCAATAAGTATATTGTAAACATTCTCCCACATCAATCCATACAGATCTGTTCTTTAATTTTAATGGCTACTTAGATTTCATTTTATGGCTGCATTATGTGATTTATGATATATATTTAGGGAAAGAGGAATTTGCTATTACAAATAATGCTGCAATGAATACATTTATTCAAATATCCTTATGCTGTTCTAGGATAGATTATAGAAGTGAAATTGTCAACTCAAAGGTTCTTGTGCTTAAGAGCTTGATAAGAATTGTCAAATAGCTCTTTAAAAATGTTGCAATTACACTCCAGCCGAGGTATGACATCTCCGCAAACTTTTCAACATACATTTTATGATCTCTTTAAATTTCTGCCATCCCAAAACATTAAAAAAAAAAAAAACAGTAACAACCAGGATCTCATTTTTAGAATCTATGGTCGTTGGTAAGATTGAGAAACTTTTCATATTTTGGGCCATTTGAAGTTCTTATTTTGAGAACTGCCTATACATGTCATTTGTTCTTCTCTGATATCTGTCTTTTTTTTCCTCTTGATTAACATAAGTTATTTTGTACGTTTGAGACAGTAACAAATATTCATGATGAATACCTCCTCCTATACCTATTAAGTTTAGTGTGTTAAATATTTGGTAGATATTTTCTCTCATCATATTATGTTTTGTTAACTTTTTTTAAGCGGTGGAAGTAACATTTATTTATTTTTTTTAAAAATATTCTTTTTATTTTTCAATTACAGCTGACATTCAGTATTATATTAGTTTCAGGTATACAGCATAGTGGTTAGACATTTATATAACTTATGAAGTGATTTCTCCCTTAAGTCTAGTACCCACCTGGCACCATATACAGCTATTACAATATTACTAACTATATTCCCTATGCTGCACTTTGCATCCCCATGACTATTTTATAACTGCCAATTTGTACTTCTTAATCCCTTCACCTTTTCACCAACCCCAAATCTGGTAACCATTAGTTTGTTCTCTGTATCTATGAGTTTGTTTCTGTTTTGTTTTTTCATTTATTTTGCTTTTTGGATTCCACATATAAGTGAAGTCATATGGTACATCGTTCTCTGTCTGACTTATTTCACTTAGCATATTACCCTCTAGGTCCACCCATGTTGTTGCAAATGGTTAGATTTCATTCTTTTTATGGCCAGGTAATATTCCATTGTATATATGTACCATATCTTCTTTATCCAATTGTTTATTTATGGACATATGATATTTATCTGAAGAAATCCAAAACACTAATTTAAAAAGACATATGCATCCCTATGTTTATTGCAGCATTGTTTACAATAGCCAAGATATGTATTGTTAACTTTTATTATGTTATAGTATCTTTTGTCTCTAGTATATTTAATTTGACAGTAGTCACAGCTGTCAATCTTTTCATTTATGATACTTATGTTTCATGTCATACTTAAGCTTTAGACAAATACATATAGAGGCAAAGGCATACTTGCATACATCTTAAATGTTTAAATATCTAGTATATTTAAGGAACTGAAAGCATTGGACCAGGTCGTACAAGGACAATTATCATGTAAGATGGTGTTAGAAATTAGTGGGACCAGTATAGACTAGTGCCAGAATGGTGAATTCTGGTGAATACAATTTACCTAATCTGTATAGTGTAGTCGTAATTTAGTCTCTAATATCACTGGATGCATGTACTGAAGATATGTGTTGAGGAAAAGTCATTCTGGATTCTCCTTACTCAAATAGAGGGGCTGGATGAAAGGGGTTGCGTATTGTCACGAGTTAGCAACAGGCATAAAGTGTAACAGCCTATAAAGTAAAGTGGGATCGTATAAACTGAAGCATATAAGTAAAATCCATGTACATATTAAAATGAGGAGAGTGATGAGTACAACAAATGTGTAATGTTATCATTAAGTCAGAAACAAAAGAGTGAAGGCCGGTAGCCAACACCTCTGTGTCTAGTCCTGTGGCAACTGCAACGAAGTGATCACTGGTGTGAATGAACATCTGGTCCACTGTTTGTTTCTCTAGTTACTGGAGTTGGGATATCACTGCTGCCAGTCAGACACAACCAAGTTCCTTTGCTCTGAATGTATATTCATCAGGCAATCTTCCGATCATTATCTGTTGTCCTAAGTAGATGGCCCTACTGGGAAGGCAATGCTCAGATTAACAACTGTCAATCTTCCGATTACCTTGGCAGATATGTGTCTCATTATGAATTATTGAATTATTTACTAAAGGAGGTGATGCTTCGCATCATCTTTTTTTAATCCACCAATTGTTCCTCTAGTGACTAGTTCATTTTGTAAAAACTAGTTTACAAGCTAATAGAGACAATTGCCTATCTAGTCCATTGTCTGACTTCGTCATCAATATGCCTCCATCACTAATATTCTAGCCTGATGCTAACAAATGTTGAATAGCTTTTCTTTTTGTTACTTTTACCCAGTGATATCCATTGCCATACAGGTGGCATTCCGTATAACACACATGTGCTGGCAATCATTGTGAAAGAAAGTAGAGAAGCGGGAGAAGGGTCATAAAGGGTTGAGGAGGCAAAGCACTTCATAGTTTATCAAGATATGACAACTGGCCCCTAGGTTTTTACACACTGGGAATAATAATTCTTGGTCTCATGTGATTTGGGGCCCCATAAGCAGATTTTCCAAGGACTCAGCAAATGTGGCTGAATAAATAATCCCTGTATCTGCAGAACTGAAATACATTCCGGTCTTCTGACGCCCCTCATAAATGTTGTATTCAGCCCCAAAGTTACTGCGATTCATTGGCATGGTAGATAATACACATGTGTGAATGTTCACAAAAAGGCAAATCAATGATTTGGGGTTATTTGTTGTTAAAGAAACAAGTGATTGATGAAGACTATAATGTGAACAATTTTGAAAGCTAAAAAGAGAGGAGGGAAAATGCACAGAGGAAGGAAATTTCATTGTTTCAACAAGAATTTTTTGAGCACTTACTCTGTGCTAGGTACTGCTTTCTGCATTTGGGACACAATGAGCAATAAAAACCCAACTTTCTTCCGTCTTAGAACTTAATTCTGGCAAGAACAGACAGACACTAAACAACAGACACACTAAATAAGTAAATTATAGGTGGGTGGGTTGAGATTTTTAAATGGGCTGGTGGTGGGGCAGAGCGGCTCAATGGAGTGAGGTCCTGAAGGAGGTGAGGGAAGGAGCCATTTGAAAATGTGGCGGCAGAACATTCCAGACAAAGAGAGCCAGCAGTAAAGCCCTTTGCATGTCTGTGATTATGAAAGTTTTCTGTGTTTAAAACACACAAACAGATGTACAAACTGTTCTCTAAAGATCCCAAAGCCTCCCTACACTGGCCAAAAAGCTAAAGGTGTGTACGGGTGTACACTTATCCACCCAGGTAATGAACGGTTAGTCCTAGTTTTAGATCCCATGCAGAGACTAAAAAGAACAAGGTTATTTTATGGCTGATAGTATGTACTTGCAAGGAAAGGAGACAAGTGAAGAAGAGGGGACCTCTTCGTGAACTTCTTAATTAGCAATGTGGCTTCTAGATCATGGAAAGTGAAACCCACTCTAGTCCAATATGGTCTGCCAAGAAGCTCCTGCTAGAGAGGATTTTTGATGGATTGCTGGGGAGCCAGAAGAAAGATGTTATTATGACCCCAGTTGAGGGGACCGTAGGGAAAGCAGGGGTCACAGATGAATGCATGACGCCAGAGGATGCCATGAGTCACTCATCGTCACTTGTCATTTTGCAGCCTGAGATAAGATGCTGGCAGAGGACTGGGTGGAATGACAAGATCGCCAGACCATACCTGCTCTGCCACATACTTCCAGTTTCCTGGCTAGAGAATCAGCTGGGGGCTCAGTTTCTTCATCTGTAGAACTGGGAAATAACAACACCTGCCTGATCTACTTAATAGGGCTTTTGTGAGAATAAAATGAAGTAACAGGGGACACTGTTCTGTAAGTAATCAAATGCTATCCAAACAGAAGATATTATTATTCTCAAGCCTTTTATTCTCATCAAATACCTGATATGACATTTGATTCCTTTAAGTCCAACCCTGGAAATAATCTGCATTTTCAGGGTGAAAGTAACCTCATTCTTGCTGGTTTACTGTCCAGTCTCCCCCACAAAGGCTGGAATGGCCAAAGGGTAGGGAGAAAGTTCAGAAGAAAATCTAGCGCCATTGTATAGGTTATGAAGCAGCATAGGAAGAAAATCGATGTTCTACCTCTTTTTCTTCTAGAATAGAAATAAACAGGTGACGTTGTCTATGTCTGGGGAAAATCTTCCAGCATCTGCTCTGAGATTTTGATATTTCTGTGGCTCTGGAGCACACAGAGGCCAATGGGCTGGGCTCACCTTTGCCCTGGCTCTCCTCTTTGGGTTCTTATCTGACGTGAACTTGGCCAGGTGATCTCGGCCGCAGGCTTGCTTTTCTCCTTGACTGCTGATTTTCCGGAGACACCCATCATTCTCAAGGTCAGACCTTCCCAGGCGGTACTGAAGCTGACAAATCTAATCTCTCCAGCACACAGGTTATGCTGCTGCAAAACCTCAAAAAAGTCAGAGGAGGGACATTTCCCTTGGCTTGAAATTTTAAGCTACTTTGAGTCCAATCTCACTCTCTATGATTTTCTTCAAGGGGGCCTAAGGGCAAAAAAAGACAGCTTTCTGTCTCTTATTGAATATCCCTCTTTCCAGCCTCAGTCAGACCACTCAGAAAACACTCCCTCCAGCTTTTATCAGCTTAAACCTGGCATAGACATGTGGTGTGTGAAAGGATATAGGCTGTTATTCAGTGCCTCTGGCATATCATGTTAAGATGAAAAACATAAGTTTGCTACTTAAAGGGGAACTGTCAGTCCAAGGTCATCATTCCCCAGCAGGCCCTAGTACAAGCCACACCACAAATAAGGTTCTGGGTGTGGGACAAGGGCCTGCTTAGTGTCTCCATTTGGGAGAAGCCAAGAGAACAGCATTTCCTCCAAATACCAGATCAATCATTTAGGGGCAATTCGTCTTCTACTAAAATGATCTCAAGTTCACGACTAATAAGACCACAGCTGCCTTTTTATGGTTGAGTTACCCACACACAACTCGGCACCATACTCTAGGTCAGGTCATAACTGCGTAATAGGCCTCAAACTTGGCAATTGCATGTTCTTCTGTTTTTTCCTTGCCCAACCCACACTGAATTACACACTGACCAAAGCTCCCCTGGAGTCACATGGAATGAAGATTTGGCTCCAAATATCGACATTTGCAACCCAAAATGGAGGCCTCCCTGGGCCAACTAACTTTTTCCATTTCACTTCCAGAGGGCTGCCATTCTCTTTCCAGAGCCCTATGTAAAATTCACTAGGCTGTATTTTCCTGTTCACGGTCCAGGTTATGCAAACGTAGGTAGGGGAATCACAGATGGTCCTTAAACTATAAGGTTACCCCAAATTCAAGAGCAGAATAAGACCCAATTGTTTACAGAATGAACTTGAACGGCAAGGGGCACAGAGGGAAACAGATCTGTGGGAGAGAGGAGGAAAAGAGTAAATAAAATTTTGTCTTTGTTTCCCTTCTTTTCAAAATCAATTTCTCCAAATTGTTGATTATCCTTGAAAGGATGTGAAGTTCAGTCCGGAGGAAGTCAATGCTAGCATTTCGGATGTCCTGGCATATGTCATGTGCAGTCTCTGGGACCTCCAATATGACACAGACTGACACGTTGCTCCAAGCACATGCTCTACATTACCATTATATTTGCGTAATTGATCCATTCCTGGCACGTAAAGCCCTGACCTCTCGGTACTGAGGGATTAAAATATCAGGCACAGGGTTCAAACTGTTGTCCTAATGTAGGATGTTAACTTCTTTTATTTGGCTGTCTGTGTTTCTGGACTTTCAGCATGTTATAACAATGTAACACTCAAGTCAACTAGTGGACACTGGTCTAAAGATCAGGAAATTTGGTTCATTGCTCTCCTTCCTGCCTTCCCATTTTCATCTCATATTTCTACATTGCCCCATTTGCACTCCATCCTGGGACTATTGCAGAGCTGAGCACAGTGCCTTGGACAGAAAGATGATGAGTGAATGACACTGAGATGCTTGCACCCTTCTTCTATAGTCCCGCCTTTGTCATGAATTGATCCTGCATGTTGACACTACATTTCTTTTGCTTAAAATTCTATAATAATGTACTGTGCCTCAACTTTGTGCTATTTACCTAAGAATGTCTTTATTTAAGTCTTTGACCAAAATAACGAAAATAAGACATAAAGGACAGAGCTCTGTGATGTTTTGCTATAGTCCTTCCTCTAATTTCCACCTACACTTGTAGATCCAGACTTTCTACTTTTTATTTATAAGAATCTCAATCAAATTTAATTCAGTGTGAATTGATTAATGTCCAGAAACTCGAATAAAAGAGGGAAACATTGTTTCAACCTTCAAAGAACTGGTTAGATGGAGAGTATGTGTGTGTGTGTGTGTATCAGCCGGAGGCAGGCAACAGGGATGCAGGAATTGGGAGGTTGAGGGATAGAAGGAGTGGTTAGGTGAGTGTATATAAATAGCCACAGTTCAAAGCATACAAAACTTTACCAAAAAGTGCAAAATGCCCCAGGGTTTAAAAGAGAGAATGATTGCAGTTGATTGTGGAAGTTCAGAGGGGCTTTAGAAAACAGCATATTCCTTGCTTCTCACATCACTGCTGGTCATCATTCCCACGTCTGTCCTCCACAACTTTTCGTTTGGAGTTTTGACCATCAGTTTATTTCAACTTTTCTCTTTCCTCACCACAGCTACCCACCAACTCCTGGCCACTCCTCCACCTTCAACACCTAGAGGATTTTCTCTCACTTTTACTAGCTATCATCTTCAAAATCTCTAACAATCATGTTAGCATTCCAGGAAGCTGGCTCCACCCTCCATTATCAACTCCAAACTCAGCTACCCACTTAAAGAGTCACACCTTAACCTTCATTACCCCTTGATATTGCTCCATTCCAATAACGCAAACTTCCTCTGTTGGATGATGCCCTGACCTCTCTTCCATTTCTCTTATCATTTTACATTTAATAAACTTTTGTTCTTTGTCCACATTCTAATGTTCATTTTATCCCTTGATCCTTCACAATCTTCTACCAATCTCCACCCCAATTTTGGCTTTAGTTATTTTCTTCCCTAGCCTGGAGTTTCTGGTTAGCCTATTAAATAATGCACTTGCTATCAAGGTAGAATCCCTTGACATGTTACCATTATATCTCTGTCAACCTTTAACTGCCTTGCTTCAGTGAGGGCTTCATAGCAACACTTCCAATAGATTCACATACCAAGTTGTTCAATACTGAAAGTTTTCATTAACAAAATCAAGTATCAGCTTTTTGTTTTCAATTTCAATTAATTAAAATTAAATAAAATTAAAAATTTATTTTCTCAGTCACATCAGCCACATTTCAAATGCTCAATAGCCACATGTGGCTAACGGCTGCCATACTGGATAGCGCAGAATGGATGATGCGATGTTCTCTCCAGCCTCAAGCCTATCACTATCTTGAGTCTTGCTCTTCCTTCACTAGGTTGTCTAAGGAAGACACATCTTCCTTAACCACCCTATCCCCATTATTCCTCTAAATCCTCCCTACCAACCTCAGGATCTTGTTTAATTTATTAGTCCCCTCCCCCACCCCCACTTTCTCATTCCCATCAGTGGTTTCTCCTAGTCCTGATTCCTCCCCTTTTTCTGTATCAGTGGTTCTACAGGCCAGAAGCATTAGCATCACCCAAAAACTTGTTAGAAATGTACTTCTCATCTTATGGCTCTCTGAGAAGGACCATGGCAGTTAGCAAAAATAAGCACCTTATGAAACGCAGCAAGAAGGGAGGCAAGAAGAAAGTGACTGACCAATTTTCTAAGAAATATTGGTAAAATGTGAAAGCACCAGCTATGTTCAATACAAGAAATATTGAGAAAACACTAGTCACGAGAACTCAAGGAAACAAAATCACATCTGATGGTCTCAAGGGTTATATTTTTTGAAGTTGAGCCTGGCTGATCTGCAGAATGATGAAATTGCATTTAGAAAATTCAAGTTAATTACTGAGGATATTCAGGGCAAAAACAGCCTAACTAATTTCCATGGCATGGATCTTACCCGTGACAAAATGTGCTCCATGGTCAAAAAATGGCAGACCATGATTGAAGCTCATGTTGATGTCAAGACTACTGATGGTTATTTGCTTCATTTATTCTGTGTTGGTTTTACTAAAAAACGCAGCAATTAGGTTCAGAAGACCTCTCATGCTCAGCATTAACAGGTCCACCAAATCCAGAAAAAGATGATGGAAATCATGACCCAAGTTGTCAATAAATTGATTCCAGATAGCATTGGATAAGACGTAGAAAAGACTTGCCAATCTATTTATCCTCTCCATGATGTCTTTGTTAGAAAAGTCAAAATGCTGAAGAATTCCAAGTTTGAATTGGGAAAACTCATGGAGTTTCACAGTAAAGGCAGTAGTTCTGGAAAAGCTACTGAGGATGAGATAGGTGTTAAAGTTGAACGAGCTGATGGATATGAGCCCCTAGTCCAAGAATCTGTTTAAAATTCAGAGTTTTCATGGTGACAAATAAAACCCATTTGTGATGTTTTTGAAAGAAAAAAAGAAATGTACTTCTCAGCCTCATCTCACACCTACTGAATCAGAAACTCTAGGGGTGGGCCACACTGTCTGTGTTTTCATAAGCCCTCCAGGTGATTCTGGTGCCAGCTACAGTTTGAGAACCACTGGTTTATAGAAAAGTGCACTTGAAAGATGTACAAAAACTAATAAAAGTGGTTACCTCTCTATAGTGGGGGGCAGGGGACACGGTGGATGGATAGAAGGCTAGAAGTGAGAATTTTTACATTTTGATGACTTCAGAATTATTTAAATTAAATGGGCGAGTCAAGTTTTTTAAAAAGAGGAGGACATTTACAATATACTGATGGGGTTTTCCTACCCCCGTTTTGTTTCATTTGGTCTTGGGTAGGGTTTGGACCTCAGTAAATTTTAAAAGCTCTCCAGGTGATCCTATAAAGTACACAATTAAATATGTTTTAGTATTTTCACGGAACTGTGTAACCATCACCTCAATCAATTTTGTAACACTTTCATCAATCACTCCAGAAAGAAACCCCATACCTGTTTCCACTTCCCCCCAACTTTCCCCAGACTTATATTATTTTTTAGATAAACATTTTATTACTAGCAATTGAAGAAAAAATACCATTAACCATGATATATTTAGGAGAAATACATTTTTCAGATATTCATATTAATTTTGGCAATAATAAAATATCTCTCTGGGTCACAGTTACTTCCTTAAGCCTCAAACTTTTTTTTTTCTTTTCACTTTTCAAAATACATAGAGTATGCAAAGTTTTCACAAGCCCTCCAGGGGCTTTCTGCAAACAATAGTCAAAGCTGCTTTTGACCTGGAGGTGAACTGGGTCCTCAATGTAAAGAGAAAAAGGATCTCTTCTTATTCCCAACTACTAAAAAGAGTCCAAATTTACACAGGGGTGGGGGGAAGCACTGAAGCAAGTCAGCGAATGCTGAATGAAGGCCTCTACCCAAACCAAACCAAAAAGGAAAAAAATAGGGCCCAGAGGCTTTGACTGAAACCATGCTGAGGACCCTAGGAAAAGGCCGGGAAAGCCACTAGGACAAACAAAAGACGGGAATATTTAACTGAGCCTTGAAGGGAACTTTCCAAACAGCGCCTTCCTTGATCTCTAGGGCCAGAGGATGATAAAATGGTTTGTGGGCTCTGGCTGGTGCCACAGGGATGAGAGGTTGCCATGACCCCCACCCCTCCCCACTTGTCTCTGAGGACGGCTTTGTTCTTCCCAGCCCTTAGGGCTTGTGTTCTGTTGGAGGCTAGGACAGTTTTTGTTATCGACTAGACATATCAGTTTCAACGACAATCATCCTCCGAAACACACATGTTATTTCTCATGACTTCCTCCTTTGCTCTGAAAAATGTGAGTTTTAAAGGGAAAGGGAAAAAAAAATATGTGGGTAAGAGAAGAAAGAGACTATAGCAACAGGGAAGTTAAATGATGACCCATAGAACCTTCTCTCTCACATGCACATGAAGAAATACAATTCTTGAGAGCGGGCACCAAGCAAGTCAATACAGGTTGCCACATAAAGAATCTTGAGACGAAAGATAGAATAGACATCTTGGGAGGGGAGGGAAATACCACATGCAATGAAGTGAAATGAGAAGGAAGGATGGTAAAGGGCAAAGGACAAAAAAAAATCCCTAGCTAATAACATGCACTTTCCTTCCTTCCTAACACAATGACCCACGTGACTTAATGAAGCCAGTGAGTTCTCAGACTGATGTAAAAGTTCCAAAAAAAATACTCCTCGGCAGAGGCCCCTGGGTAAATGGTGTCATGTCTAATTTCTCTAGTTCCCGTGATTTAGAGCAGACCCAGGATCTGAAATTCACACCAGCTCTTTGTGCGCTGGGTCCGGCACTGGCAGGGCCCAGGCTGGGGGAGCAGGAACGCAGACTTCCTATGTGATTTCACCACCGAAGCCCTGCTTTGTCTCACGTTTAAAATAATTTGCCAGGTAAAAATACACTTCTCAGAATCACAGAGTGAAAAATGTACTTAACAATTCAATCCCCGTAAGTTTGGGATTGACAGAGAAAGTGCAGCCGAGGCTAATTAAATTATCCTACATGTATGTGAATGGTGGTTTCACTGGTGAGTTTATTAATTCACATCATTATCAGTGGTATTATTACCACAAGTCTGTAAATTATGTTTTTCATGAGATAGCAGAATGTGCAAGCTGTTCTCTCTTAATTAAACTATTTAACTATAGCTTTCTCTCCTGAGCACTGTTCTTAGAAAGCAAGCCTCATCGGTCCTAAGGTCCACGGCCCCAGAGGGCATGTTCTGAGTTATTTTTGTTCATTACTTTTTGGAAATCATTAAAAGTGACAGAGAATATTTTCAACTTCTTTCTGCTTTTGCCAATAATTCTCACAATCAAAATAAGTATGGTTTATGATGTCAGATCCTTGCAAGGTAGTTTCCCTGAACTTAACTGATTTGCAAAACTCGGACTCCCGGGTTTACATCCAGTGGAATAAGAACTGCTCTTTTATCCCTCAGGGACAATTTATGGTATATATAGATGAGTTCTGTGCAGCCATATCAGCCCCGTGTTATTAAAAATCAATTGCCAATTGTATACATGCTCATTTGTCCAATAATTATGGACAAATTTGAGAAGAAATAACTGAAATGAGCAAAACTTAGCTGTAAAATACATGATGTAAGCAATCCAAGTCTTCCTGATTCAAGAAGAGTTTTTCAAATTGTGCAATACACTTCCTAACTTTGGGACAAAAGAATTTTGGCTTCTAGGCCTTACTACTCACAGCGCGGTCCCTGGACTGTAGCACTGGCGTCACCTGGAGCTTGTTGGAAATGCGAAATATCAAACCCACCCCAGGCCTATTTAATCAGAATCTGCGCTTTAGGAACATCCTCAACTGATTCGTATGCACATTAAAGTTAGAGGAATAGAGAGAGATGACTTCTCATCCCACACCACTAGCAGCATCCTACACCCACGACTTTCTTCACCAAACCCTGAAATATATTATGTTGACAAACTTGGAATTATATCCAAATATATTCCCATCCTGAAGAAATTTAATGCAACTTATCATATATATATATATATATATATATATATATATATATATATAATCACATATATGTGTGTGTGTATATATATATGTCAAAATAAACAATATAAATGAAATACCTATTGCCAAGATGGCCTGTCCTGCAACTCATGCTGGTTTGCAGGAAAGAATGAAACGTGTTGAATGTTCATTAGATAACTGACTTCATCCTCTATGATACAATCACCTTTTTACTGCATGCCCCAGAGATTGCTAACATCATATAATGAAAAAGTCATCAGAATATAGTGGCCTGAAGATATACCTTCCCCCCAAAAAAACTTGTAGTAAAAGAAAAAGAACAGATCAAAGATTGCATAACACTAATTGGTAAAGTAAATGCCAGTTTCAAGTCTACTTTTCTCCCTACCATGAAGGCCTTCTTGAATTTCATACCATGCAAAAGTAGTGTATTTCAGGAGCTACTTCTACTAGTAACACCGCTGTATATTTATTTGGTGGATCACACTTACTCAGTGATCTTGCATAATATAATGACAGTTCTCTTAATTTTCATCTCAAATGAAGAAAAGTCAATGTTCTCTCCCTCATAAAAAATATTCATCCCAAATAACTTGGCATTTTAATAATCGTAATTATGCTAAAATTCTTTGCATTAGGAAAGAACTTACACTACTATAGTTCGTGGCAGAAAGAAAGAAAGAAAGAAAGAAAGAAAGAAAGAAGGAAGGAAGGAAGGAAGGAAGGAAGGAAGGAAGGAAGGAAGGAAGGAAGAAAGGAAGGAGGAAATTGTAGTTCTTGGAGAAAGGTTTTCATTAAGAATTACTTCACGCAAAAAAAAAGGAACACTTCTTAGAAAGACCACGACTTTACAGACATAGTTTTCCAGGTATTTTACACTAACTTCACCATCTTTGGGGGGATATAAACAGAATGTTTCTCACATGTAGTAACTGTGATCCTCTTCTAAAAACAAGTACACCCTTTGGGTTTAAACATTCCCTTGGTGATATGTACAAGAATTTTCACTGTGGTACTAGTTTATTCTGACTTACTATGGAGGAGCTCTGGGAATTTTTAGCTCCTTGCATAAAAATAACTGTTCTGCTCCCTCCCTGAAACGCTTTGTGAAGACAGTACTGTACTAAAGCAAAAACTCTCAACTAATATTCGTGGATATCTACGGACATCACGATTTAAATCATTTTAGAGTTGGTTCTAGGGTGGCTGCTTTGCACGGCTCCCGGTGATGTTTACTGATGCAGCACGACAGAGGAGAGGCCGAGATCTTTAGCATCTACTGCTGAGGAAGGGCCAGATTGCGAGGAAAGGCTCTGCAAGAACTTAGCTTGTCAGGACTGAGAAAAGTAGCACGGAGAGCAGGGGAGGGAAAAATAAGGGCAGTGTGACAGCAGGTGGATAGTGGTGGAAGGAAGGCAGCAGGGAGGGAATTAGCAAGAACTTGAGAGACTATGGGGACAGACTTGCTGCTGTGGTCAGGGTTGGGGTGAGCTACAGTATAAAACAGTGCCCAGGAAGTACCAGAGCTTATTCACACCCAGCACAGGTAAGGTACCTTGGAATTCTGATCGAGGGAACGTCAGAACTGAAACCCAGTTCAGGACTGCTGGATGGAGGTAGAATGAGTAACGTGATCCCAAAGGGTGGCTCTGAGAAGTCTGTCATTGAAAAACAGGGGAGGGAGACAGGAGCATGTTCCTGTTGGGGCCTGGTGGGAACAAACAGAAGTATAAACCCCAGCAGGCAGCTTGGGATTTATAAGACACACTCCTCCCGTATCAGGGTCTTAATGAGAGACAAAAAAATCCAGGGACCCCTCAGTCCCACTGATCCCCTTTCTTCAGTGGCCAAAGGCCAGAAAAAAATTCAGTGTAGCATTCCTAAGCAGATGTCATTCCCTTGAATTCCACAACTCCTGATGGAACTGGAGAAATATTGGTATATTATAGAGCCTGAAGGATACCGAAGAGTACTCAAAAAAAGCTGAGATGGGACAGGGAATGGGCAAGAGCAGAGGCAAACAGGTGAAGCTATGCAGAGTTAAGAGAACAATCCATGCGGGGTGGAGTGGGATGGAAAGATTCCTAGTTCTGCTCAGTTGAGCTGTCTCTTAATGTGAGCATCATGAGAGGAAGAGAAGGGGAACATTTACTTAGCACATAGATTATTCTTAGGCACCCTGCTAGATGCCCACGATAAGCAAAACTGTTACTATAATCTGGGTCTGTAAGTGCATCATAGAACTTAGCTGTGAGGGTAAGCAGAAAACCTATCTTCTAGAGATTTTAGAATCTTACAGCTAAAAGATACTTTGGAGATATTGTAGACGAAGTAATCATAAGGGATCAAAGATGACCAAGTAATACAACATCAAAGCACTTTAAAAATTACAAATACGGAATACATATATGAAACTTTATCCTCTATGAGGAAAAATAATAAGCGAAGATTCATTACGCGAGATCCAGTCTAATGGCTTTGTTTGAAAGCGCACAATAATTGTTCATATGTCTATCAGTCTTTGAAAGAAAACTTCCTGAGGGCTGAAATAAGAATATATGACAAGGATCAGCACTTGAAGATGCTCAGTGTTAATGAAAGTTTAACATTTACCCTATTATTCCGGGTAGTTAATATGGCATAGTTAACATGGCAAGAATCTCAGCATTTCAGCATTTCTATGTGCATTTCTAGAAAATACTATGAATGTGGCAATCCTATACACCTTCTATGTCTACAAGAATCAAGGTACTATTTAATTCCCAATATTTTATCACCTTGGATTTTTATTAAGTATTTTTATAGATCTAATTGAAATGGCAGCATCTCCTCTGTGAAGACTTCCTAATTCTTCTGGGAAGTCTGTCTCCCATGTCTCGGGATCTCTTGGTCTCTGCTCAGCTCGCTCTTGGAGCATTGCAAGTTATTTTACCCACTTGTGTGCCTCACCCATTAAGTGTTGGGCTCCATGTTATAGGGACTATGTTAACAAATCCTTAAAGCCTAGCAGTATGTGGCACACACTATGTAATAAATAAATATTTGTTAAATAAATGAATAAAAAAGCAAGTTGAGAATGTTAAATGTGTATGCTCAGTGAGACCAACTGCATAGACATAATGTCTGAACTAAATGTAAATTTTCAATACTATTACAAGATTGGGGAAGCTATTTTCACAGCTAACTCCTTTCTCCTTCAAGTATTAAGTTTAAATGTCGTCATCTTGCTATCTTGACCACCCCCCTAAAATTGAATCCCTCCATCCCAGCCCCCCATTCCCATTCCTCTCTTACCCTGTTCTATTTTTCCAATGTCTGCTCATTGCTTGTCTTCAATAGAATATGAACAATATGAGGGCAAGAGTTTTCTTCTGTTTTGTTCGTTTCTGTATCTTGAATGTCTAAAACAGGAGCAGGCACATAGTAGATGCTCAATACATATTTATTGAATAAATGTGATGAATAAAGACCTGGTCAAAAGAATCTGTGTTTTTGTTGTTGTTGACTGAGGAAAGTAGACTCAAAGTTTTAGGTAAGTTGACAGATTTGCACATTAGTGAGTTACAAAAGAGATGGATAGGATTACCTTATCACCTGCATGGTGGACATCAAGGGTCAGCCTACAAAACACATCCACCATTAGACATTACAGGTGTAATACAGAGTATTGTGATAAAGATGTTTCACAGGACATAGCCAGTTCTAATAAAGCGTTAAAAGAAAAACAATACTACTTATTTCTGATCAACTATTTCTAGGCTGACACCTAATATGCCGTATTTTCTCTTAGAAGGGTGTTTTTCCACCAATTATTTTAGTTGAAGGCTTTTACATAACTATAGCATAAGGATTATTTAGTACTTGCTGTTTCACAGACATTATTGAGGCTAAATCCACCAAGACAAAGAGATATGACCTGCATTTATATTGTCTAATCCGTTGTGAAGTTTTGGTAAAGCAGTCTGCTCTGTCAAAAACCACTTCCATGTCTTTGAGTCAGTCCTGCAGATACACACGTCCCTTTTTGTTTTTCTAATCTAATCATCACTGTGTGTGTGTGTGTGTGTGTGTGTGTGTGTGTGTGTGAGTTCCCTACCACAGAGCATAGTGCTAGCCACTAAGAATGCCAAGAGAGATAAGTCGTGGTCTCCGCTCCATCCTGTTGGGAAGATGGGACATGCCCACAAAGAGCATAGGGGAGCTGGGTTGAGGGCCATAGGGGTAACCATTTCAGAGGAGGAATTGAGAATGAGAGTTGGTGGAGGTTAAGTTAGAATTTTATCTAAGTTTTATCTAAGGAGGAGTTAGAATTTTATCTAAATTTTATCCAAGGAGGAGTTAGAATTTTATCTAAGTTTTATCTAAGAAGGAGTTAGAATTTTATCTAAGGAGGAGTTAGAATTTTATCTAAATTTTGAGAGTATTTGGCAAAACAAAGGTGAAAGAGCTTTTCTTCTAGACCAGTTATGCCTTATAACTGGTCTTCTGCTTTATTGGAGGGAAAAATTCTCAGTCTCTTAATACTTTTTGATTTTTTTCCTAAAATATCGCCATGAGTATGGCCTGCCCTCCATTGTATTGACTCCCTAATTGGTTTTACATAAATGAAGAAGACACAAATGATCACTTTGAGAATTTGAACGTTGCTCCCCAACTTTTCTTTCATAATCCACCAGATGAAATATTTCTTAACCTTCTTTACTGGGGAGCATTTAAAAATGGTGCAAGTTCACTGTTGCCAATATTCCCAACTGGTGATAAATGGACCATCCCATTGTATTCCTTGCACCTGCGTGAGCCTGTCTTCTCTAACGTGCTTAGCCAGAGTGTAGTGAATGCATCTGCTTTACAAGTTAACCGACAGAATTTGTTTATAAACCCACTGAAGAACTAAATGAAGCAAACCACATTACCATTCTTGCTAATTACATTTCATTTCAGCTGAAAGCTTATTACAGCTACAGCCTGAAAACAACCCTAACTTTTTAATTTTGTTTACATTCACTTCTGCTTTTACTTCAGCTCCCTGAAGATGTTTTTGGGGTTTTTTGGGGGAGGGGGTGTTGGTTTTTTTGTTTTTGTTTTTTCATAAAACTAAGAAGGAGGATTCAAGCAGTTGACTGGAAGAGGCTGTGGAATTGGTTACTATCCTCTCAACTGCATTTTGTTAATAAGAAAAGGCCTTTACTCCCTGCACAGACTGGTATCACTTTCTGTACTAATGGACTTCTCAGACATCCAGAATGCATGAATGTCTTTCACTGGCTTTTAACTCACCGCTTCCTGAGCAGAGGTTACATTTCTTACAGACACAGCAACATGACTGTAAGGGCAAAACAAGCTGATACCCAAAACCACAGGTATCTGAACAAGCCATTCTTAACACTGTCATGTCAACTTAGATGTACCCTCCACTTTTTCATCAAAATGAAGTTGTGCCCAACATTTCATTAGCTGCTACTTTTGTGTGTATTCAGAATGGCAGGATCTCCGCTCCATTGCTAGTTAATCCTTCCTACATTTCCCCTAAAAAGCAGTTTTCTTCCCCTCACCATCTCCATCAATCTACGATAGTTAAAAATGATCCTTACCTGCTACTACCTTCTAAACAGTCACCTGCAAAATCACCATACTCTATAGTGACCCTGAATCTCTAGGCTGTTTAGATTACCACACTTATTTACAATTTCTCTCTGATAAAATTAGAATCTCCCACATTTGTGTATCATGGTTGCTTCTTCCTTAGCTTTTTCATTCTGCCATGCCTATCGATGCTGCCTCAGAAGATTGCCATAGCCTTATGATGGTGGCAGATGCAGTAGGCACTGAATTATCTGACCATGAAAGGCCTTTTGATTTTCTTCATATGTCTTCCTACACAGCAATTTTCAAAGTCTGCAAGATCCTCTTGAAGACGTCCATAGCATCAAAACCACTTTCATAAAAATATTAAGGCTTCATCCGCCTTATTTACTGTGTTGACATTTGCACCAATGGTGCAAAAGCAATGGTGGGTTAAAGTGACAGTGCCTTAATCTGAATAGAAGGACTGATACCAAACTGTTAGTAGTTATATTTTTTATCACTGTGCACTCGCAGAAAATGAAAAGTCAGTGTCACTTAAGAATGTCTTAGATGAAGCAGCAAAAATTATTTTATTAGATCTCACCCCTTCAATATACTTTTTTTCAGTGTGACAAAATAGGAAGTACGTACACTGCACGTTTGCTGCATACTGAAGTATGGTATGTGTCTGTGCAGGTATTTGAGCTGAGAGCTAAACTAGCAGGTTTTTTCCCCCTAGAATGCCATTTTTGCTTGAAAGAATGACTGACAAATGGTATTTTTTTTCAGATTTAGGAATTTGGCAGACTTTTTTGTGGAAAATGAACAAAGTCAGCTTGCCACTTTAAGGAAAACAATTGACAGTATTTGTTGCTGACAATAAAATTTGAGCTATCAAGCAAAAATTAGAATTTTGGAAAAGCTGTATCTGACTGTGAGCTTGACAGCTTTCCAATACTTAAAGGCATTTCTGATAAGACTGGTGTGATATTAATGAATGTGATTTATTGATGCTGATTATAAAATGTGTCAACAATAACAAGTGTTGGTGAGGATATGGAGAAAAGAGAACCTTCGTGTCCTGGTGATGGGATTGTAAATTTGTACAATTATGAAAAACAGTATGGAGGTTCCTCAAAAAATTAAAAATAGAACTATCATATGACCAAGCAATTCCACTTCTGGGCATTTATCTGAAGAAAATGAAAACACTAAAGATATATGCATCCTGTGTTCATTGCTGTACCACTTACAATAGCCAAGATATGGAAGCAACCTAAATGTCCATCAATAGATGAATGGAAAAAGAAGATGACGTCTGGCATGCATACACACAATGAAATATTACTCAGCCATAAAAAAGAATGAAATCTTGCCATTTGAGACAGCATGGGTGGACCTAGCCGGTATTATGCTAAGTAAAATGAGAAAGACAAATGCTATATGATTTCACTTATATGTGAAATCTAAAAAACAAAACAAAGGAACAATCAAAACAAACCAGAAATAGACTCATGGATACAGAGAATAAATTGATTGTTGCCAAAGCGATGGCGGCAGGAGGAAAAGTGAAAAAGGTGAAGTGTATTGAGAGGTATAAATTTCTAGTTCTAAAATAAATAAGTCACGGGCATGTAATGTATAGCTTAGGTAATACAGTCAATAATATCATAATAACTTTGTACGGTGACAGATGGTTACTAGACTTTCCATGGTGATCATTTCATAAGGTATATAGGTGTTGAGTTACTGTATTGTATACCTGAAGCTAATATGATGCAGTACGTCAACTATACTTTAATTAAAAAAATAATAATGTATATGCTGCTGTTGTTGGATGAAGTATTATATATATGTCAATGAGATCAAATTGATTGATTATGCTATTCAAGTCATTTAATATTAGTTTCTTCCTGCTTGATCCATCAATTACTAACAGAGGGGTATGGAAGTCTCTGATTGAAATAGTTTATTTGTCCTTGCACTTCTATAATTTTTGCCTAATGTATTTTGATGCTCTTCTGCTACATGCATACACATTAAGAATTTTTATGTCTTCTTGGGTAATTGACCCTTTTATTATGTAATATTGTTCTTTATCCCTGATAATTTTCCTGTTCTGAAGGCAGTTTTGTTTTGAAGCCAGAGTATGTCTACTCTTTTTTTTTTATTATTAGTCTGAATATGGCATATCTTTTTTACTCCTTTACTTTTAACCTATTTGAGTCTTTATATTTAAAGTGGATTTCTTATAGACAACATATTAGGTTCTGCTTTGTTTATCCACTCTGATAATCTCTGTCTTTTAATTGGTGTATTTAGATCAATAACATTTAAAGTGATTACTGATATAGTTGGACTAATATCCACTATATTTCTGACTTTTCTATTACTTTTTTATTTATTGTCCCCTCATTTTTGCCTTCCCTGGTTTTAATTGAGAATTGTATATAATTCCATTGTATTTCCTATTAATGTATTAATTTTGCTTCTTCTAAAAATACTTTAGTAATTGCCCTAAAACTCACACCATACATTTTTAACTAAATAAATCTACCTTCAAATAACACTACCATTAGCACTTCATATGGATGTCTTTGTATAACAGAGTATTTCCAATTCTCTCTACTATCCCTTGTGACATTGTTGTCATTCGTTTCTCTTATCCATATGCTGTAATCACTTAATACATTGTTATCATATCTGCTTTTAAAAAATTTGATTATCTTTTAGATGAATTATGAATAAGAGAAATAAAGATTTTATTTTTCCTTCATGTATTCCTTCTCTGACACTCTTTCTTTCTATAGATTTTGCCACATGTATTTTGATGCTATTTTGTTACAGAATACCCATGTTTCTTGTATCATTTTCTTTCCTCCCGAAGAACTTCTAACATTTCTTAGAGTAGGTCTACAGGTGATTAATTCCCTCAGTTTCTGTTGATCTGAGAAGTCTTTATTTCTTCTTCACTTTTGAATAAGAATTTTGCTAAATGTAGAATTCTAAGTTGGTGGAGTTTTCTTCTAGCACTTTAAATATTTAACTGCACTCTCTTCTTGCTTGCATGATTTCTGATGAGAAGTATGCTGTACTTCTTATCCTTTTTCTTCTAAAGCTTCGGTGTCCCCACCCCGCCCCTCCCTTTTTGGCTTATTACAAAGTTTACTCTTTGTTTTTGATTTGCTGCAGTTTGAATATGACATGCTCAGGTGGGGTTTTTCTTGGGGAGGCGGGGCAAGTGTCTTGGTTTTGGTTTGGTCTTCTCTGGGCTTCCTGGGTCTTTGGTTTGTTGTCTGTCAATCATTTTGGAAAGTACTCAGCCATTATTCAAATATTTATTTTGCTCTGTCCTCAATTTCTTCTCCTAGTATTCCAATTATGCTGATGTTATATCTTTTAAATTTTTCCCATGGTTCTTTTAGGTTTGTTCTGTTTTCTTTCTTATTTTTCTTTGCACTTTAGTTTGGGAAGTTTCTATTGGCCTATCTTCAAGCTCACTGATTCTTTACTTGGCCATGTTGAGCCCATCATAAACATTTTAAATTTCTATTCTAGTGTTCTTGATTTCCAGCATCTCCTTTTGATGTTCCATCTCCCTGTTTATATTATCCAAATATTTGTTCATGTTGTCTACTTTTCTCCATTAGAGCACTTAGCATATTAATCAGTTATTTTAAATTCCCTGTCTGATAATGCATCTGATTCTCATGCTTGCTTTGTCTCTTCAGATTGTGTTTTGTCTCCTTACGTTTTAAGATGCTTTGTAACTTTTAGCTGAAAGCCAGAGATACTGTATTGAGAGACAAATAGGCCTTTAATATGAGGGTTTATGTTAATCTGGCTAAGAGTTGGGCTGTATTTAATGTTTTCTGTAGCTATAGGTGCCAGAGGCTTTATCTTCCTCTAGTGTCCTTGATTTCTGTCTCTCCTCCTGACTTTGAGCTTCCCTAAATATTCCTCAGAGACCATCTGCGTCTTCAAGCTCCTTCAGCTGTAATTCACTGTCACCCTGGGGCCCAGTTGGTGTGGTGCTAAAGTATGAGAGAAGGGGAGGATTCTAAAATTTTAGGATTAACTCCTATATTTTAGGCCTGTGTCCCTGAGCTGTGAATATCACAAAAGTTTCTTCTAACAGATAGCTCCCCTTCCCACATTGGGGTAAGAGAAAGTTTAGAGGGGACTGGAGTGGGAGCAATGTCTTTCCCTTAGCTTGAATAAAACTCTACTAAAGTCTTTCTCCTTTTCTATGGAGAACAGTCTGGTTATTTACAATTAGTACTCTTCCCTTTCTCTTGCCAGAACTGTGAAGGATTTTCCCCAGGTTTTCACTGGGAAAACTTGGTAGGGTTCCTAGAAGCAAAACCCAAAGAAGAGTGGGGATCCCTTTAACACTGCTAAATAACATTATAAAGACATAAAAAGTAATTTACCTATTCAACAAGATTTTCTTTTTTTTTCTCTTACAGTATGCCACATCTATTCTACATACCCAGAGGTAACAGACAGAAAAGATATGCTGCAAAAGCCAAAATGCTGGCAGTGGTCTTCCAGATGGTGAAATTATGGGCAATCTGCATTTTCTTATTTACTATTTAGACCAATTTCCAAAATGTCTATAAAACATGTATCAGTCTTATAATAAATTTTAAATCTTTAAATACAAATTACGTTCATCGTTTTCTATCAATGTGAATTTTAAAATTTTCTTAATTTCCTTTTGCCAATCTTGCCTAAATTTAAAAGTTTATGCATCATAGCATGAATCCAGGGAAATAGTTTACTCCTGATTCTCGTATTCTGGGTTCATCAGTTTTAAACAGTGACAGTGATGTAAGAATCTCATGTTTTGAAAGGCTTCTTGGAAACACAATCCCACAACTACCTTTGGTAGTCTGCCTCTTTATTTCATAATTTATAGTAGTATAAATTTTCCATACGTTTAACATAAACCTCAGTTCCAAATATACCCAACTTGGTTTTTTGGTTGTTGTTTTTTGTTGTTGTTGTTGTTGTTGCTCTTATCATCTCCACCAATAACAGAGAATTATGATACATTCAGTTATATTACTGAGCAACTACTACACTTCTAACTCTGTAAAATGTATTACTGTCTGCCCTGTTGTTTTCATAGGATTTTTATAAGAATCAGAGGCGTTTAATGTAAATATAAAGTAATAGAAAGAAACCCATCAGTGTTTAAATAAAATGTCTTTGTTTTCTTACTATAGATGCTTAATACATCCTGTAAAAATACTATTGAACATTCTTTTATTTAGCAAACTATCTTTAATGTTTAACGCTTGTAAACATTAGCTATATTTTAAAGGCTCATTTGTGATTGTTTATGCTTAAACACTTCTGTGTAAAGTTCTAATTACTCAACCTCACCAAAGGAGTTTTCAAGACCTGGATTTCACAGATGGGACAGAACTGCCCTTTAGTGATGTTATTGACAGGGGCTACCTGACTGGCAAAGAGGGCAAGTAAATTTCCTTCTATTTATCATTCTGGAATCTGTACAATCAGGCCCTTGGTATTTCTTGCTCTTCCTATGTCTTACCTACCAGATGCTTAATAAATTTGACTGCTGTGTCACATTTATTTTATAGTCACTCATGGAAAGCAAACATTCACACTTGGAATATTGCATATTTTGTTTTGTTTCCTCTCTACCCCTATGCTCCACTCTCTCCCTGTCCTGTTCAATTTTATTCCATCTGGCTTTATTAACTATTACTCATACTCTATATGTATATAAAAGTAAACTCAATTTCTTTATTCTTCTCTCAGATTTCTTTATGATTTACTTTAAAAATACTTAAGGCATTATAATAAAAATAAATACATAAAATAGAGGCCAATAACATAAAAGTGAAACAAGGGGCCAATAATGAAGATGACTGGGGGATGCATAACAGAATGGAGAGCTAAAGATGGTTAAACAAGAAAACCTAGGAAAAATGAGGTTAATGTGATTAAACAGAGAACTTAGCTGAGTTTCCAGGCAACCAAATTAAAAAAAAAAAAAAAGACACCATAAATTAAATAGTTTGCATTGGTTAATGAAAGGAAAGATGTAGGTTTCATTTTCTAATGTGAGGTTGACCCAGAAGACTCTATGGCCTAGAGCTTGGCTTGAGATGATTCCCGCACATAGTTGATTGTTACGGAGTTACTCTATGACTTTATTCATTTATTTAAATATAAACTGAGCAGCTGCTTTGTGCCCAGCACTGTGGTAGGTTGGGGATGTATAGGAAAGAACAAGGAAAAAAACCTGCCTTCACGACACTCCAGAAACTTATTCTAGAAAAGGAAGACCAAGTAATAATAGTAGTAGTAGTTCTAATACTGATGATGATTATGATGTGATAGTGCAATGAGTCAAGTTTTTTATCAGATATAGAAATAAAGGTGGAGTTTAATTTCATTAGGGGAGAAGATGGGTGAGACGATAGAAAAGGGGGGTGTCTGGGCGAGACCTTCCTGAGAGAGGTGATCCCTGAGGACTTTGTAGGCAGAGGAAAGAGCATTGAACAGCCACGAAGACCTGACCGTATGATGAATGTGCAGGGCAGCCTGTGCACCTACACTGCTGAGGCATAGAGGACCTGGGTGCTGGGGGAAAGGAGAGGCCTGGACCGGTTGGGCACCATGCTCAGAAGCTGGGAAGAAGGTTCCATTTGGTGATGAGGAGCCATGGAGGAGTTTTAAACCAGGCAGTGACATGGTCAGAGTTGCCTTTATAAAGATTGTTTTGGTGACACTGTTGAGGATAGAGGCAGGAAAATGGGACAGAAGGGTCTCCTAACTCACCTCGGGCAATGAGGCAGGAACAGAATGGAGAATGGAGAAGACAGATTTTAGAACCTCTGCTGCGCAAGCTGTGTGGATGGGCTCATGCTCTGTTCCACCCCAAGCCCTGCTAGCCTTAGCGTCTTTTATGTCTGTTTCAGAACTTATCGTGGGCTCATTCTCTTCCAGGGCCCTGGGTATTTTGGGGGAGAGGAGAATCAGGAAGGGGGGGCACTTCTTTCTAGGCCTTCCACTCATGGCACTTAGGGCTTTTTGCTTTTTTGTTTTCATTGATCCAAAAGGAAATCTGACTCCCAGATCCTGGAATCGCAGACATGCCATTCTTTTATTGAATTAATATTTTCAAAATGTAGCCCAATGTTTTCTAATTTCCTTACTAATTTTATTTAAAGAGTAGTAATGGTTCATATTTTTTGAGGGGACACAGAAAGATTAAACGAAGGAAATCACAAGCTACTCAGAGCTCCTAATGCTTTGGAAGTCAGAGTTCCTAAAGCTGAAGTAGTAAAACTCAACATCTTGCTAAAATACTGCCATATGAGAGAGAAAAAAAATTTAAGACTGAGGAATTAGTGTGCTGCCAGCATAAAAGACTGTTTGTTAGCACTTGGCTGGCACTAAGTTTTATGTTACCCGTATTGCTAACAGAAACTGATAACATGATTTCTGAAAGATTTTCAATGTTTGGCAAATACATCTAGTCCTTAGTGTTTTACACTTCCATGCTAGATATTTCCAGATAGCTAGGCTTCTTAAATGTATATCTTAGTTATTCTAGAGCCATGCATACAACTCTGAACTTTCACTATTTAATACTTAAGCATTCCAAAGTCTATCCACATTTGCCCATGCAGACAAATGCAAACAATAGGATGGATATTTCTATTCTCTGCTCTAAATCCTCCAGTTTAACATACTGACTCTGCAACAACTAATAAACCTGAAAAGAGATTTGGGATCCAAACTGTCTTGCTTACATACCAATGATTGGTCTAGCAATCAGTGCGACCGTGTTTCCCTGAAAATAAGACCGGGTCTTGTATTAAGTTTTACTCCAAAAGACGCATTAGGGCTTATGTTCAGGAGATGTCATCCTGAAAAATCATGCTAGGGCTTATTTTCCGGTTAGGTCTTATTTTCGGGGAAACACTGTATTGACCCAAAAGACCTTTTAGCCTAACAGATTCTATTTCTCCTTCCTTCAGAAATGACCCTTGAAGAATGAGACCTGAGAAACTAATTAGCTTGTACATTTGTGCCTCACACTTTGAATCAGCCTGTAGGATGAGCAGCTGTTCTGCAGACTTCTCTGTTGCTCTGAAAGAAACAGCTTGCTCTGGCTTCTGGGGCAGGAAATGCTCCTTAGCCAAATCTGTCAATCATGTAGGATCTTGGAGTGACCAATGAGGCAACGTCAGACAACGAGCACCCTACAAATGCCAAGATTTATTGGCCCTATTGCTAACTGTTGGGGATTCAAAAATGAGTAAGATGGAAAATAAAATGAATAAGATGGTGACATGTGTGAAGGTGGTCAAACAGTACAAACTTCCACTTACAAAATAAATAAGTCCTGGGGATACAATGTATACAGTATGGTGACTGCAATTAAGAACAGTGTATTGTATATTTGAAAGTTAATAAGAGAGTAGATCTGAAAAGTTCTCATCACAAGAAAAAAATTGTAACTGTGTGGTGATGGATGTTAACTAGACTTCTTACGCTAATCATTTCACAACATATACATATATCAAATCATTGTTTTACACCTAAAACAAATACAATGTTACATGTCAATTATATCTCAATTTTTTAAAAAAGACGGGAAAGTTGGGATATTGCAATGAGAAGGGGGGAAATATTTTCCAGGTCAGAGAACACCAGTCAATTGCAAGCTTCATAAAGGCACAGTACTGGATTAGACTCATCTTTACTTCCCTTAAAGGGTCTATCCCAGTGTCTTGCTTTTTTTTTTTTCATGGTGAATGTGATCGTTTCTGTCTTCAGGGGACTCTCTATTTGAGGGGAAGCAAGTAAGTAAACAACTGCAGTACAAATTGTAAATGCTACACACAGGTTCCTCATCTAGAACTGAATGCATACTCCTCACATGCTTAAACCAATTATCACATTCCTCCTTTTGCTTACACAAGCATCTCTAGAACTTGTAATATGACCTTCGAAAAATATTTCTATAATTCTCCGCTGTCTTTCACATGAAGAAAATGCTGATTGTTTTTAGTATCCACCTCTTATGTGCCAACAGAAAAAAAACAGCAGAGTGTTCTCAAGTGTTTCTGAATTTATGTTTAGGTTTGACTAATTAATGAGCAGGAGAAAGAAGGATTAGTCACTATAGAGTTTTACAACTCATCAGCAACTCCAGGGCTCCATTATGAAAGCTGGAACATTCCACAGGCACAGCTCTCATTCAAGAGGACATTGAACAGATTTTGTTCTGTGATTTGTTTCAGAATGAAATTCAATGCACCCTCCTTTGCTGATAAATTTGAAATACATAAAAACATTAGACGAAGGTGTGAGCTGTTGTTTAAGGATAAACTGCCATGCCCTAACCCAAAGCACATTTCTCCAGTGGTCGTTACCCTCCACCACGTTGGTCAGAAGCCAAGGAGTTTATTTGCTATCACTAGTAACCACCTACCTACAGTGAGCGAACATAGTTTCAGTTGTACCTGGCACGAAGTATGCATGTGCTGTGTAGGGAACCTGCAAATTCTCTAAAGCAGATTGCCGTAGAAGAGGCAGAATTGTGAGTTTAGTCTGCAGGAACAGATGAAATCTTCTCTGAACATCTGGTTTTTATTGAGACAGCAATTACTCTATAGCTGTGAGGAAAGCCAGGGAAGACACCCCAACTCACTGAAACTTGAATAGTTTTAAGCTGAACCATATATTCATATGCATTTTAGAATTGATGTTTCTTATATCTTCATGTTAATTTTTCCTTGATTGACACTCCAGAAGACATCTAGGTATCCTGTCAGCAAAACAGATCCCTTAGACCTGCTTACACTAAAGCTAGTCTTTTGTGCATGAATAAGGGCTTGTAACCTTTGGTTCTGCTTTAGTTCATCTGCTAAGTCTCCTGGGATGAATAAGTACTGTGGTCAGTTTAGTCCCATGCCACTCACGGTCCCATGATAAAAACATATTGTTGTCACATTTGAAAAGTGGCATATGTTTTCCTAGTAATTACATCTTATATGTTTACTATTCAAAACATGCAGGTGTGGGTTTTTGAACAGTGGCCAGTGACAACGTGCCTGGCTGGCAGCAGTTCCTAAGTGAGTCATGTTTCACTGTCTGTCAGTTTTTATAACTGTTTTCACTACTAATTTAGTTCCTTGATGCAGTGTACAATTAGTTCTATTATGGAAGCAGCTGTCTTCAGTTTTACAAAGACGCTTTCCCCTTTGGCTTGCATAGATCTTGTTGTGGTTCTGCCGATGTGATGAGGGGGTTCTAAAGTGGTACCTAGCTGAGCCACAGTGGGCTGGGATCTTCCACACATATAGGATTTTGCTTCCTCACTACTACTCCAATGCTATTTCTCACAGCTCAGTTAAAAAGGGGGTCACAAAGGAATATGCTCCTTGAAAGATATGTCCTGTGGTGATTGGTGACCAGTCCACTTGTACTCCCTACATTGGTAAAATCTGAGGTGGGAGGTATGGTGGGCAGACATTTTGGTTCACTTTCTAACATGGAGTTATGGATTTAAAAAAACAAGATGAAGCCTAAATGCAGCAAATGTCAGTATATGAACAATATAAGAATTGGATGCAATGTTTACAGCTAGATGGGATGTAATAATATGTTATGGTTTCTACTGCTCTTTGAAAATGCATCCTATCCTCTCAGGAGTTTCCGTGTTTGTAATTTTCAATCCCAAATTCCATCGGACACCTGTAATTCTCCAGTAACCTAGAGCAATGCCCATTCTGAGCCCATCTGCCCTAAGTAGGGCCAGTAGTTTGAGCATTTCCTTCCAAGTATTGTCACCAGAGGCTCACAGGCATGTCTAAGAGAGGACTCAACCCACAGCAGTGGTGACCATGTTCTTGTCTCTGCACAAGAAAGAATTCAAGAAAGGGACAGATGCAGGAAAGCACCAGGATTTTCCTGAAATGAAAGCACATGCCTGAGAGGGAAGTGTGGGTGAACTCAAAGAGTGCACCGAGGACGTCCTGACCAGGGATATTTATATCTCCTGGAGGCAGGATTTGGTGACATCCCACTGACTTGGCTTGTCAGTTTCCTCCTTGTAGGTGGGACTCTCAGTTTCCTGCTCTTTCTTCCTTATTTGGCTCCTCTGGAACTGTCATGGCGTCAGATGCATACTGAGAGCACTAGCAACCACAATGGAAATCATATTATAATGACATTATAATTAGCTAAAGGGCAGGTCCTGGTCAAGGGGATTAGCTTTGCTAGATGAAACTGGTCCTTGTTCTCCAGATGCAGATGGCGGACACGGTCACTTGTTACTCCTGTAACCAGTGAGGCACCTCACATAGTATCCTAGAGGAGGTTGTCAGTTTCCTAGGCTACTTATCCTGTCTCAGTATAATTCAAGCATAATCCCCTATCATGTCTTTAGGACTTTGCTGCTCAAAGTACGGTTCATGGACCAGGAATCTTGGCATCACATGGAAGCCTGTTAGAAACACAAGACATACAACCGCACTCCAGACCTACTAAATTAGAATCTGCACCTTAACAAGATCCTCAGGCAATTTGTATGCACATGAAGGTTTGAGAAGCTCTACTTTAGAAATTTATTATTTGACTGCTGCTTATTAGTGGTTTCTAATGAGCATGACCATATTTTATTGAATTCAGAACACTTATGATCAACTGAAATATCTGGTTCTTTCCTTTGTTTATACATTTCTCCCTCTCTTAAATATGAGCTTTTTGAGTTAATTTGTTTTATTACAGTGTCTGGAGACAGTAAAATAGTGCAGCCACATATTTGATATTCAACAAATACTTATTGAATTATACCAATGAACGAATGACCCATTGTAGGTACAACGTGCGTGCAGTAACAGAGGTCTTCCGTAATCCCATGCAGTTACCTCAGAACCTCAGCCCATCACGCCTAGGTCAGGCAGGTAAGAGAGAAACAGAGACAGGTAGTTTAGGAGTTCAGAGATCAGATTGTGTTGCGAGTCCCAGAGGAAACCTTGGCTATCTAGGGAAGAAGTGGTGGCTCTAACTTCCCTCCCCTGATTTTTTGAAGAATGACAGAGTTACCAGTTTTGCTGCAAGACATAATGCATTCCAAATGAATCAAAACATTCCATGAGAATACTTCTCTACATGGAGTGCTAGGAAAGCAACCAGTGAGGTCCAGGAGCCAGAGGTTTGGTAGGGTAACCAGCTCATTCTGGTTTGTCTGGGACAGTGCTTGTTTTTGAACTGAAAGGCCCATGTCCTAGGAAACTCCTCATTCCCAGCCTAATTGGGCCAGTTGGTCACTCTACTTGAATGTTTACTGGATGGCCATCCATATCTGCTGAGAGTCCCTTTCAAAGTGTGGAGAACTTGGGGCTTTCAACAAACATTTAGATTTTTAGGGTACTTTTGTGATCCAACCAAGAATGTCCAACAGCAGAAACACCTAGAGGTGGGTCTCTTAAGTCCATCCCTGGGATGGGTAACTTAAGTCCCATTAATTTTACAAAGTAATTCTCTATCTTTTTTATAAATATGGGCAGAGACAGACATTTTCCTCAAAAAAGGATGGCTCACTTAAAAGCACCATCTTAGAAATCTTAATTTTTTTCATTGGATGTTGCCCCAAAGGTGTTAATATTTGAATTATCTTGGAGCTACACTGCCCCAGGACCTGAGCAAAACCTTGCTGGAAATGTCTTCACACATTAAAGTCAAAGGGGTTATTTTCCAACATTAAATTCATTTCCAGATATAATTTTTATGACTGACATTTCAAAATGTGTTCATTAGTTCTTTCCTCCTAAAAACAAACAAAAAGATAGATGGTATAGGGTGGGGTTGGACTGTGATGTTATAAATCCAGAACCAAATTATTTCATTGTAAAGTGCTGTAATTCTATTGGAATGCTTTTACATACACACAGCAATATTTAGCTATGCAATTAAATAGTATTACTTAACAATTTAATCTATAAATGGTCTGAGCTTCACATTTTTGTCATGAAACTATTGCCATGGTGGCCAATGGTCAGCATTCAAGGAATACAGAACTTTTCAAAGCTGGACTTTCTTGAATTCAAAAATAGGGTTTTATCAATGAAAATATCTAGGGTTTAAATATTTTAATTTATTCCTTAAAAGAAGTCCAGCAAGATATTATAGAAAGTTTGGGAAACAGATAGATGGACAAATACTTAAAATAACAGTTCTATTACAACTGCTGTGATATAACGATCATTTTTTATGTTCCCAAAATTCTGTTTTAAAATACTATTGTCTCATAGACTTGATATAGAAAACATTGAACATGATGCATGGTTTGTTAACTGAAAAAGGCTAAATAAAACTATTCCCGACTCATGTTTAATTGTTTGACATACCTGAATGACTTTAGAATAGCTAAGTACTATATTGCAGAGCACTTGATAATGACAAATACAATTACCAACTGAAGTGCATTAATATTTTCTGAATGGCATTTATTACTTTGATTGCAAAATGGTTTATGATTCCATTCACAAAGCATGATTTTATTCTTGCTCCCTCACTCATCTGTTGGACACTTGTAGACTGTTTTCTTTTGATTACAGCAATATTCTTAACTGTGATGTTGCAACACACTGGTATGTCAGGATCAATTACGAAGCGTGTAAAAAGAACTTGTAACTAATAATAGGAAAGGGGTTCAAAGTCGACAAATTATTTACTTTTGAAAATAAAGTAGAGTAGCTCCAGACTGTCCAAATCATTTTATTATGCTGTGCTTTCTTGCAGGAGGAAAAAAGGAAGGGGTTTTGAGCCAGCAGGACCGGCCATAGCTTATCTATGTTTATGTAAAGCAGTCGGGGGAGGAAGACACTTGGGAAAGTAGTCTGATCTGCGTAGAAGAAACAGTTAGGAATGACTGGCTTACATTGTCAAAATGAAAGAATTATGAAACAGGAAAATTAGGATTTTATATGTAAAACCAATTACCTCCTGCACTGAAGTGCAATGGAAAGAAGAAACTCCTACACCAATGTTCATTTGGAAACAGTGATTAAGCATTTTTCAGACACTAGATGTGGCAGCTCAGGTCCTTCAAGAAGCACTCACCAAGATGGGAAAGACATGCAAGAGATTTATTGAGGGAAATGATCGTGAAGAATAAAAAGAAAGGAAGAATAGATAAGGAGAGCTGTCAGATCGATGTAAGTGTGACACTTGTGAAAGGAGAGAAGGAAGAAGGATTAGGTATAAAGGTCTCTGACCACACTGTTCTGCTAAGAAAGTTTTAGCCAGATCCCTTGGGAGTCCCTTAGTATAGTGGGTTGAATGGTGCCCCCCTCCCCACCCCAAAAGATATGTCCACCGGAACTTGTGAATTGGACCTTATTTGGAAAAGAGGACTTTGCAGATACAAGTAAGGATATCAAGATGAGATGATCTGGGACTATCCATGTTGTCTCTAGATCAAGTGACAAATGTTCTGATAATAAGAGACGATACAGACATGTAGAAGAGGAAGTCATGTAAAAACAGAGGCAGATATTGAAGTTATATAGCTACAAACCAAGGAACACTAAGGATTGCCAGCAACCAACAGAAGCCAGGAACAAAGAATGAAATAGATTTTCCCTCAGAGCCTCTGGAAGGAACCAACCTTGCCAACACCTTGATTTCAGACATCTGGCCCCCAAATTGTGAGAGAAGCTATTTCCATAATTTTAAGCCACCCAGTTTCTAGGAATTTGTTATGGCAGCCACAGGAAACTAGTATACAGAGTCAAAGTTGCTCATTAGAGGACCCCTGCATCCCACAGGAATGGGCCAGCACTACCGCTCTGCCATGTCATTTTACCTAGGAGCAGCCCAGGGCACGTGTGGCCTCACCAACAGCAGATTCAGAAGAGTGGCAGCTGGTGCTATCATTTAACTATGTTTCCACAAGTTTCTCTTGACGTGATGCATCTCCATGACTACCGTGCTATGAAATATCAAAGAAGCAAAGAGTAGAGAATACAGGCTTAGCATTCCAGAAACTTAGTTGGTAAACCAATGGATGTGGCACACATGAGAATACAAGCATGCATGTGATCAAGGAGGATGACTTTATGCAGAAATTCTGAGAGAATCCAAAACCATGGAAGAGTCAGCCTAGAATAAGTTGAATTTGGGAAGGCTTCTTAGATAAAGAAAGAAGTGCAACAGGTAGTGCAGAAAGTGGTGAAGCAGTAGGACGGATGGAATGGGAGCAGAGGACCAGAAGTGTGGTTCGAGAAGAAAGTGAAGAGCTTGACCTAGCTGTTCCTTGAAAAACTGGAGAGAGAGAGAGAGAGAGAGAGAGAGAGAGAGAGAGAGAGAGAGAGATCAAGGAGGAAAAGATTTCCCAAGGCAGGGAATGCATGTGAAGGTCAAAGTGGGCAGAAACATGGAGGCAAGGTCTTCCTGAACCCCACTTTTGTTTATTGAAAAATACACCTCCCAGGTAACCTCAGACCCATCCCAGGATCCACAAGGCAAGGATCCAGGAAGCCTTAGTCTGCTGGAATGACAAAGATTTAATCAGGACCCAAAATACATTCTTAACATTATTAAAAAAATAAATAAGGAACATGGTATTTGGAATGGGTAGACCCTTGTAACCCTACTTATTGACTAATACTGGGGAAGCCACTTAAATTCTGAGGTAGATTTTCATGCGTTAAACAGAGATAATAAAATCTTTATGTCAGAAAGAATTAAATGAGCTAGCATATGTTAATAGACAGTGTAAACTAATATGCTTCACTATGCTTTGTTACTATGCTTTATGGAGATACATACCATCATCTAAATTTGAATTAAATATTCTTAGGTATTCATAATCCCACCAACTCAAAAACAATTACTATTGACTTTTTAGTATAGAAATCTTTCCATATTTTTTTTCAATTTGTATGTGGAGATAGATCTTGCAGTATTTTCCCGGCCTGTGTTGCCATTCACACAAATGAATTCTCTAAGACATGTTTTCCCCCCTACATTATGTACTGTGGACATCCTTTTGTGTTAGTAAATAAAGATCTGTAGAGTTTTTAATGGCCAAATAAGGTAAAGATTACTAGAGCTCACCCTTATCCTGTTTTCTTCTTCCAGGACACTCAAGAGAATACACATCCCAGATGCCATGACTAGATCTGGCCAATTAGCTCTAGGTAGAAATGATGTGTGCCACTTATATAGGCTGGGGCAGTGAAGAGCCTTTGCATTGCCCTCCAGCCTGGCCACAGTGGTATTACACAGAAATGATGGAGCTATAGGATGGAGACAGCCTGAAGAGCTGCACTGAGACCACCACACTCTCAACGGACTTTGTGTGAGCAAAGAAAAAAAAAAATAGATGTAAAACCTCCATGATTTCAGAATTTACTCATTTTTATATATGGCAAATCTGATTATGTTCTTAGAATAAATGCCTAAATATAAAATTTCTGGGTCAAAAGGTATGCACACTTTAACTTTTGTTATGTATTGACTAAATGCTCCCCCACAGAGGTTGCAACCCAATTTGTAAAGCTACCCAGAGTACATTAGAGTACCTTTTATTATATGTTTGACAAAACTGTGCATTATCAATCAAACTTTTAAAAAATTAATGTCTTTGATTCCTAGTGAAGTTTAAATCTTTCTATGTATTTATTGACCATTTAAATTTCTTTAGTAAGGTACAATTAATGTCGTATAGTATATTTTTCTATTTGGCTGTTTGTTTTATAGTATTAATCTTACTTGACAGATTAAGAATAGCAACCCTCTAACTGCCTTTATGTTCCATATATGTTCCCTGTTTGTTGTTTATCTTTTAATCTTAATGTTTTGCAATATGGGCATCTTTTACATAATTAAAATTATTAAGAGTTTCCTTTATACTTTCTGGTTTGCGTATCCTGATTAGTTTTCTAATCCTATTTCAAGTTTAAAAAAAAATCACCTATATGTTATCCAAGTACTTACAAGATTTTATTTTTCATAATTAAATTATTAACCCATCTGTCAGGGTTCCTATATATGACAGGGCTCCTATATCATGTATTGAATAATCTCCCACTTTCCATTTGATTTTAAATATCTTACCATAGAATAAATTCCCATATATTTTTAATATGTTTCTGTACTTATTTAGTTGATGTAGCTGTCTATTCCTAAGCCAGTATATGGTATTGTATTATAGGTTTAGTTATTCTTTTATTAAAAAAATTAGAACTTTTTAAACTATATTTCTACATTAATTCTTCATGATAATTAGCATAAATTTGTAAAGTTCCATACAGCAAAATATCTATTTTTCAAATGAAAACTTCTGCAGCACTGTTCAGATTGAAGCAATAGAGATACGGGTGGGGAGCTAAAGTCCCATCTACTTGTCCACCCACTGGATCCCTGCAGCAACTTTTGAGAACCAATTTGACAAATCACTGCTCTGAGGATTCCTCCTGCTCTAAAGGACACCCTGTCCCATCAGCAAAGGTCACAGGCAACCAGAAACAGAAGAGGCCCAGGGTCTTTTTTCTATACTGAGGGCCTTGGTCCTCGTACAAAATGGCAGAGGCCCCCACACCTTTGGATGCCTATAGTCTTCTGCTGCTTCTTACTGCAGTTGCTTGGGCTACAGGTGCTCATCCATCATGAGTTGATCTCCCCTGCCCTTTTATCTGCTTTTCAGCTGCCCTAAATAATATCTTTATTGCCCCAATACTTGAACATCTGTTCCACATTTTAGTATTTTCACTTAACAGTAGCTTTGGAACCATTTACGTAACTAACCATTTCCATACTAGCTGAAGAGAATATAAAATGTGAAACATTAAAGATGTGCTATAGATGGAGATGTGACAAGTATACGGAGACTCACTTTCCCGGGCTGGGTAAAAGGAGAAAGCTCTCTGGTGGTCTGCAGTTTTTCAAGTTAACATTGATATGTCCTTACCACTTGAGGTAGAAAAGTGAGAATCCATCCTTTTGAGTATGTCTGGTACATTTGTATTATCATTGTTCACTAAAAGGGACAGAACATTTACCATTGGTTTCTTTTTACATCCAAGGCATGAAATAAGGAAGGCCTGGTTATCACTAATTAGTGAACAAATATTATAGTCCTGGTAATCACATTTAGATCCAAGTCATGCCACTAATTATGATTCTTATGGATCACATGTAATTCTTGTGTCAAATTAAAGTTTAGAGAGAGTTAAATGTAAAGCCATCTTTCCCGTGTTGTGATGAATTTAAAACACATACAATACAAACTAAAATTCACATTAATTTGTTAAAGCAAGGCAATGGGACATATGTCTTAGTGAGAAGGTTGACTTACCTTCATTGGAATTTGTTAGAAATAAGTTAGAATGCTTTCCTTTCATTCACTTATCATTCATTCATTCATATTTATTGAATGTCTAATATATGCGTAAAGTACTACTATGTGTGCTAAGAATATACCGCTACAGTTATATCACAGGGGGAAGGTCATGCTATTAAGGAGCTAAAAGTTTAGTGGGGAAACATTAAAAAATTGATAAATAATAAATAAGAAAAATGTCATACATTGATAAGTACTGTACTAAGAATCAAAATAGAGTAGTATGACAGACATTGCCTCCTTTGGATTGGGTGATCATGGAAACTTCTCTGTGAACATAACTTTAAGCCAAGATATGAATGGAAAGAGAGAGACATCCACAAAGATATCAAGAAAAGAATCTTATAGAACAACTGGAACAAAGCCATATGGTGGGGAGAAATTTGGTGAGTTTTATAAGGCCAGCATGATTGGAATATAGTAAACAAGAGGGTAAACATAGTACAAGATGCGTTTCAATAGATAGTTAGGGCCCAGATCCCAGAGGGCTTTGCAAATTGGATTAAAGAGTTTGAATTGAAGGAAAGCCATTGGAGAATGATAAGCAGATGAGTAAAATGTTCTGATTTACATTTATAGCGCTCTGGCTGCTAAACAGAGGATTAAGAGAGGCAAGATTGAAATGATGGAGTAGTGAGAGGGGAAAATGACGATGCCGAGGAGAGGGAAAATTTGTTAGAGGGATGCTCCTGAGTAGACAAGTGGTGATATGCAAAAGGATGGCCTTAGAACAGACTGACTGTTCATTCATGACAGGAAGAAAAACCCACTAGTCTCAATTCAAGTAGGTGAGTAGAGTGGCACTAGACATGCTTGGAGGGTCTATGCTGATAGCTTCTATTTTCTCAGTAAAACAGGAAGCAAGGTCAGCACTGAGAATGAGGATGGGGAATGGTGTGCTGGGGGTTTGAGGAAAGGGAAGAAAATGTAAAAGAGGAATATAGGAGAATGGGGACATTGTTTAATGTTGTTATTTATGGGTTGAAAGATTGGAAGACATTAGCCCTGTAAATTGTAATAGTCCCAAGGAAGCCATTATAGTCTAAAGGTCAATGCTCTTTGAAGCATAATTTTAGTAAGTGGATTTTGTGATTAAAAAGATAAGAGTGAGGAGAAAGGAGAGAAGGAGGGAGGAAAGGAGAGAAAGAAGGAAGGAAGGAAGGAAGGAAGGAAGGAAGGAAGGAAGGAAGGAAGGAAGGAAGGGGAAGGGAAGAAAGAAAGGGGAAAAGTAAATTTTCCTGTTCAGTCCATGCAGGGGTGCTCTATAATGTTATAGAAATCAATTCCATCAGAGTCTCTTAACTCATTCAGCCAAATAGGACATGAAGATGCAGTTTTACTCTTAATCTAGGTTTTGCAATTAGTCTAAAGCTTGAGTAATGATTACGCAAACTTATTCTCACACACACACACACACACACACACACACACACACACACACACACACACACACCACTAATTTAACCAATGAAGAAAAGCCTTACAAAGCCTTTAAAAAGACTTTTAAAATCCCCAGGTCTATAAGTGACCTTAAAAATAAACATGTCACAAGTTGTTTTCCTATTTCTATTAAGTAAAATTTAAAAAGAAAACTGTAGGAAGAGAGTAAAAATATCAACCTCCCAACAAGTATTCACGGTTCTTCCTCAAAAGATAGCCCATGTATACAATATCCTTGTCACATTAGATTAATCGACAAATAGTCTCGAAATAATACAAATTAATGTCAACAATATAATTATGCACTTTTGTCAAAATCAAGATGCTCTGGACTTGAATGAAACATCTGCTATTCATTAACTGTATGACATTAACTAATCTACTTAATTTCTCTGGTTTCAATTTATATTTTGAAATAATTATATTATTATTTAGCTAATAGACACAAAGTTAAAAATTTTAATTGTACAGTAGTGTGTACTGTAAAAAGTGTGTTCATCCCATCGTGGCCCCTAATTGCCCTCCATAGAGGCAAATAGAGTCAATAATATTGTGATAAATTAACATCTTGAGATGATTCACCGCAGAGAAATCATATGTAGATACAATAATACATATGTACAAATTTTACTATATCTCAATCTGATAGTTTTATTTTTTCTTCATTGTTTTAATTTAGGTAGCATAAAAAATAAAATAGATTCAGTTGAAATCTGTATCAGGGTTCTCCAGAGAAACAGAACAATAATACACATACACACACACACACAGAATTATTTTAAGAAATTGTCTCTATTGTGGGGTCTGGGAGGTCTCAAATCTATAGGGAAGACCAACATGCTAGAAACACAGGTAGGAGTTGATGTTGCAGTCTTGAGATAGGATTCCTTCTCCAGTAAACTATAGTGTTTGTTCTTAAGGCCTTCAACTGATTGGATGAGGCCCACCCACATTGTCAAGGGTAATCCCTTTTACTCAAAGTCAACTGATTATAAACCTTAATCACAGCGACAAAATGGCTCCCAATCTGATAGTCTTAAATGATGCCTTGTTATTTTAATGATCATTTCTTTAATGATTGACAAGGGTAAACATGTTTTCATGTAATTAAAAGCTGTTTGAATTTACTTTTGTATAAACTGCCTGTTCATGTTCTACTGGTTTTTAAATGTTTTTTTTCCTAATATTTAAAAACTCTTAATATATTAGTAAGAATGATAGCCCTTTATTACACACAGTACATTACAAATATTCTTCCCAGCTTGTCTTTGATTTTATCATATACTATTATTATGCAGGAATGTTTAATTTTTATGTAGACACATTTATCATCTTTTATGGCTTCAAGATTTTGTGTCATATTTAGAGACTTTTCACATACCATGATTAATTTTAATATTCTCGTATATTTCTTTAGTTTCCTTGTGTAAAGTTTAAATCTCTGATCTTATTGGATTTCATTTTGGTATATTGACTGGGGTAGGAATTACTTTATTAATTTCCAGAAGCCTAAGCAGTTGTTCACCATCAGTTTTTGAATCAATCAATTTGGGGGGCGGGAGGGGGGTACGTGGATTTGAAATGCTTCTTTTATAACAAGCCACATTATCATGAGGATTTTTGTACATATCTCAGCTCTTCATTTGTTCCATTAATGTTCTGTTTTTATGTACCAGTAAAAAAAAGTGTTAATTAATGTAGCATTATATTTTAATACCTTAGAGAACAAAGCTTACTTCAGAAATCTTGTTTTTATGTTGCTGTATATTCTAAAAATTACCTGTGCATTAGTTTTATGGGGACAATATTAATGTAAAGTTTGAAAAAGGTGAAGAGGAATATAGTCAATAATACTGTGATAAGTTTGCAAGGTGACAAATGATTATTAGAATTAGTGGGTGATCACATTGTAGGGTATAAAAATGTCAAGTCACTATATTGCACACCTGAAACTAATATAAGCAATATATTATTGTATACCAACTATATGTAAATGTTTTAAAAGATTAATAAAGGAAGATTTACTACCTTAATATCAAATCTTCTTATCAAAAAAGTGTATCACTATTTGTTCAATTCTTTTTTAATCATTCTGTATTCTTTTAAAGTCCTTTATATGTATCTCAACTATTATGTTTATTCCTATTATTTTATCATCTTGTTCCTACAACAAATGCTATTTTTATCCCTTTATATTTTAAAAAACTTCCACTTGTACGTATACATAAGAAAATAACTTGCTTATGTATATTAATGCTATAGCCAGCTATTTTACTTATTGTTGGTAATGATTTTTGTAGGTTCTCTTCTGTATTCCAGCTAGACAATTTAAACACACACGTAAATAATGATAATTCCATGTCACCTGTTTAAACTTTTATATTGAATTGTTTCTGCTTTCTAATTGCACATCTAAAATCTCTACAACAATGTTAAATAACAAGTGTAATAGTAAACATTATTAGGTTTCCTGTTGAAAATATTTTTAAAAGTTTCACCACTAAGCACATGCAGGCTTTGGCTGTAATCAGACAGATATTAAAAACACCTATTTATTATTGTTTTATCAAGAGTTTTTATCAGCACTGGCTTTCAAACTTAAATACCTTTACGAATTTCCTGGGGGTGACTATATTACTTTTCTCTTCTGATATAACAGTAACTTAAATTATATTAGTAATTTTCCTAATATTCCTAACTTCCTTTCTCAGTCATCATGTATTCTTTTAAAATAATGTTGGATTCTGTTTGCTAATATATTCTTTTGGATTTGTGACTTAATAGTCAAAACAAAGATTGATATATAGTTTTTTACTATGCCATCCATTTTCGGTCTGAATATTATGATGGGTAATATGAAAAATGAAAAGTTTTCCTCAATCTCTGTTCTAGAATCATTTCAATAGAACTTTCTCTTCCTTAAAATTTTTGGTAGACTTCATATAATAGTCTGGGCCTGATACCCACAACTTTTTGACAACTTTTATAATTTCTTTGAAATGGTCTGTTTAAATTTTCTACAATTTCTGAAGTCATTTTTGGTTATTTAAATTTCTTAGAACTATTACCCATTCCATTTAGATTTTTCAAATCCATATGTATAAAGTTGAACAAAGATACATCTTAATTCTTAATTCCTTCAATAACTGCTTAGGTTCTCAAGCTAATTTCTCATTTTAGATATTTGTGTTTTCTTCACCTCTCACCATTTAAAATATGATGTCAATGGTTTCATCTATCTGATTAACTTTAAAAATGGCAATTTCTTAAATTTATTTTACTTTTTTTTCAGTTGTAGCTATTCAGAAATTTTACATTTTCTTTACTAGTTCCTTAATTCTGGTTTCCTTAGATTTATTTTGTTGATGAACACAGTTATTATTTTGAATGCTTAATTTAGTTATTTTAATTCCTTCTTATATTTCACAATTTTTCTTTGAAGTTTGATCACCTTTTTACTTGTGTCCTACAGGTTTCAATATGTAGTGTTTTCAGTATATTTGGTTTTGATTCCTTCTCTCATCTGAGGGTGTTTTAAAAGAGATTAAAAATTTTTGGACAGTCTATAAGCTTTGTTATTTTTACAATATGGGTATTAATTACTAGTTTTATTTCATTGTGGAGAAAAACAAAACTCTTACAATTTTGAAATGTATTCAGATTTTTATGGCCTAATAAAAGGTCATTTTTAAAGGAAATAGTCTATGTGTATTCAAAATGAATGCATATTCCTTGTGTGGCATTTAATATATATCAATTAGACCTACTCTATTAATTTTGTTATTTTCATATTTTTACTTATTTTGGTCTACTTTGTTATTTTAGGGAATATGGCAAACCACCTATCATAAAAATGTTCCTAGTACAAAACAGTTAGAAGTGCTTGATACAATATTTAATCTTTAAATGAGTCACTGAACTGGTAAGAAATTGAGCCCCTAACCATGAGAAAATATAGCCCCAATGAGTAACCATTGTACGGCCATTGGCAGCTGCTCTGGGAGCATCCAATATTCGCTGGTGGCCAAGAGCTTGGGCCTTCATGGGCCATTTCTACTAAGAAGGGATCAAAGGCTAAGAAAAAGTTTTGAATGACAGACTCCTATATGAATCCAGAACCTCCCAAAATGACTCTTTTGATGAAAGGGTAATGATTATAATATTGTTATTATATACTATGGTATAGTATAGTATAGTACAGTATAGTATAGTGTAGATTATATTTTATTAATTAACAACGTATTAATTAATTGACACAACAAAACAAAACACCTAGCACAGGGAACTGGGAAAGAGATATTTAGCTTATTAGACTTGGTTCTAGGTAGAGCGGTTGGGAAAATTTTTCCCTGAGAATTCAAAACCACAAGCAAGTCTTTACACGGATTTGAGGATGAATTTCAAAGAATTCAGTGACCTGAAAAACCCAGAGCTAAGAATTTAATTTTAACTGGTCCTAGCTAGGTAAAGCCCTTAGGTGACTGTCAAAAGCAAAAATAAGTAATATTTAAAGGAAAACACTTTAAACTTGAGCCTCAAAAATTTTCCACAGCCAAAATTCCAAAGGGCATGAGTTCTGAATGAAAAATATCATATTAAGTGAGGAAATAAACCACAATGAGCAAGTCAATAGAGTGAAAAATAAAACCTACTATGTTAGACCCACTGAGACCACAGGACTAGAAATTATTACACACAGGATATAAAACAGGTATGCCTGATATGCTTAAAGAAATACAAGACTCAAGTATAACTAAGAAACAAAAGACTATGAAAAATGACCAAGCAAAATAAAAAATGTATCAAAGAGCTTCAGAAATCAAATTAGAAATTCAGTAGACTAAATAAATAGTAGATTGGACTCTAACAGCTGATAAAAAACAGTGAAAAGAAAAATCAGTGAACATGGAGGGTAGAGTAAGAATGTCTAACAGAAGTCTGATCAAATTTCCTGAGAGATAATAGAATTAGGGAAAAAAAGATATTCAAAACAACACTGGCTGAGAATTTTGTAAAATGATGAAAACACAAACCCTCAGATTCACAATCCCAATGAAATTAAAATATGACAAAGAAAAAACACAGTGAAACTGCAGATCGCCAAAGACAAAGAGAAGTTCTTAGAAGGAGCTAGAGAGTAAAACACACAGATAACTTAAAAGAACGGCAATTTGATTGAGACCATTAGAATATGGGAAAACATCTTCAACATGCTAAGAAAAAATAACTGTCAACCTAGAGTCACATAGCCAGTGAAACTTTTTCCAATGTGAAATTAGCACATTTCTCACAAACTAAAAGATCTGTCTTCTAAAGAAATGTCTAAGAACTTTGAAACAAAGAAACATGATCCCCAAAGGAAGAGCTGAGACTCAAGAAGGAATGTTAATGTATAGGTAGATCTGTATACAAAGTAACCACGTCTTGGTTGTGATGTTAAAAATAGAACTCTTTCCACAGAGCATCTTGGAAGACGCTAGTTTATCAAACACACTCGGGAAAATGCTGCTCGTTAATGCCAGGTGGGTGCCAGAACCAGCATCTTTACTGGTCTGGTTAGTGAGTACAAGCGTCCACCCAGCCTTTCTATTTCAATAAAACTTCCACTTGTTGTAAAGAACTAAGTTTATGGATAAAATTATTGATCAAAATAGTGTTCACCGATCTGGAGATAAATTTGAACTTCAAATGTCATGGGTATGCCTTCAACAAACCAGGAGTTATAGTCATACCAAAACTATGAGAATCAGCCTGACATCTTGACTTATTTATACTAAAGACTAGAGCAGAACATGGCAAAGTATACAGTATAAAACCAGTTATATCATCATTGAATTTTTACTTCCTTAACTACCATGATGAAATCCCAAGATTCCTTTTCTTGCTTTAAATAAGAAAGTCATTATGATGCCATCATGAGATCATTTCTAAGCCAGTGGTGCCAGTCATTACTACCAGTTGAAATATAGTTATGCCTTTCAGCTGTGGCTTAGTAATGATATTAAGTCTGAATTTTCTTGCAAAAGCAATTTATTCATGTCACCACTTACCACTGTAAGCTTGTTTATGGCTTTTTAAAATGGGATCTGTTTCATCATTTGGCCTTTCTTCAGCACATTTTGCTTTTTGTAAAACACATATTTTTCCACCAATGCAATCATAAATGATGACAGAGGAGAACTGAATTAGAACGTGAAGTTACTTCCCAAAGTATTTACATATGATGACCAGATTTACAAAGAGGAAAGGGGAAGCACATTGCAACCATAGAAGAAGTGTTCAGAATCCTATAAAAACCCTGAACTGTGATATCAAAACACTCAAATAACTATGTTTTGCTCTTGCCTAGCTCCACTTGTAAAAGTTGAAATATAATTACTAAATTAATGCTCATGGTAAAGGGAACTGTTTTGATTTTGCCTCTGAAAAGGGGAGAACAGGTAAAATAAAATCTTAAGTTCTGTATCTTAATCATGGTAATACATGTGATAAAATGACATAGAACTATACCAATCTGTTTCCTGGTTTTCAAATTGTAGTATAGTTACCTAAGATGGAACCAATGGGGCGGAGGGGGGGAGGGGAATTTGTGAAGAATACACAGGACTTCTCTATATTATCCCTGTAACTTCTTGTGTATCTGTAATTATTTCTAAGTAAAAACAACTTTTTAAAAATTTATTTTCTCACCTCTCCATTTTAAAGAGGATAAAGATGGGGATTTTTTTTTTCAACGCTGGGAAAAATGCAATGCCTTTTGATCTCCATTCCGGGGGTTCATGACCTCTCCCAGATGGTCTCATCTTTCCTTCACAGTGCCCACTGCCTGTGGTAAGAAGTCTTCCCACCTGAGTCCACAAACACAAATCCCAGAGCCCATACACAGCTCAGCAAAGCAGACACTGAAAGCTTGTGAAAAGAGCAACATAAAGGGCTAAGAAACCCACTCATGTCATTTACATTGCCTGTCATTCCATCCCTGCCCCAATTAAATGGCCATATCTGCTACTGCCCATCAAACTACTAAACCCTTTATGCAAATCATCTCACTGAATCTTTTCAACTCACCACAGGACTGGTAAGATCATACTCAATTTACATTCAACCATAGGGCTCAGCTACCATGTTGCCTCGGTCAGAGATTCAGCATTCACGTAATCTCTAATCTCCAAAACACCATTTGAGCAACCAGATGAAAACTCTGTTTACAGAACTCACAGAGGAAGTGATTTGAATGCTGGATCTTTAACTTTAAGATGTTTTTTTATTTCCCATATGCTGAGTGTTAAAAGTACATGTTTTACAAGAAATTTCTCATCTGATTCCCCCAACAGCCTATGAAAAGCCCTGGTATCATTGTTATTTCTTTCCTCTTTGACAGAGGAGAAAACTGAGGATTAAAGAAGTCAGAGACCTTGCTGAAGCAAGGAGAAGACCTGACATTTTAACCCAGGGATTCTCAATTCATAACTTTCCTTCTAATGACTTTGATATTCTGGTCACCAAGAACATCATGGGTGTGATAAAGCAATGTCTCAGTTACTATCGAGGTGTAGCTATTATCCAGATCCAAGTTTCCAAATAACCAATAACTGCAGAACATTAGAGTGCATTACTTCACACACTCATACAATAGCGAATGTTACCCGGTGGTCTGAAAAAATTAATGCCATAGCCATATAAGCCTTATTAATAACTATTAATATTGTTTAGTTAACATTTGTTAATATAAACCATGCATATATTTATTAACAAGATTTAAAAGATTTTTTTTAAAACAATAGGACTTCTCGGAAATTGTAATACTCAATTTTGCATTGTTAATCTCCAAGATGGGAGTATACACATTTCGCAAGCATATTTAATCACAGAAACTTTTTTTAACCCCATGGCACACCTTTTACATTTTTCGACACTAATTTTCACAAAACTCAGTTGGAGAAATAGTATTTTCCTTGTCTTCTGTGTGATGCTTTTGTTCTCTTCCCTCGGAAGAGTCTTGATTTTGTGCCATCACTATTTCTGATCTATTACTACCCCTGCATTTCACTGTCTCCTTTGAGCTTTTATTTCTTGTTCTTTTTTTTTCCCTTTTTGGGAATATCTGTTTGATACTCAGCTTTGGCAAGAGTGGATTTGGCTCCACAGCGTCAATGAGCACTGAGTATGCGCCCTGCTTCTGGCTGGTCCAGGCAGATCTGTTCTCACACTGCATCTTGGACGCTTTGGGGCTGTTTTTCTATTGTTTTAGAACCAAGACCATCACATTTTTTGTTTTTTGTTTTTTCAGAAAAATAGACATTCTGAACTCCTCTAAAGCAATTGATTTGTTATTTTACTGGTGTTGATACCACCAGAGAGCTGGATAGTTTATGGTAAATTAACACATCCTTTACTTATATCAGATTGTATATATTATGTATTTACTTAGGCCCTTGGATGATAAATTTGGCATTTTCCTACAGACATAGAAGAGATATTGAATATTGTGGAAAGCTAGATAAAACATTATGGAAATCTATACTAGTAGGTCCCGTGCCTGCATTTTGTCATATTAACTATGAAGTAATGCATGCTATAAGCTCATTGTTCACGCCTAAAAACCACCAAAAAGAAATGTTTATCATTACCTCACAAATCATCAAGCCAATTAAAAAGAAAGGCATTTCATTTTAGAAATTTCAGAACATAATAACAACAGTAGGTTTAACATGATAGGTGCATTATTTGATAATAAAAGCAGACTGCATTGTAATAATAAAAGTACCAAACTCTCTCTTCTTTCCATTTTGAACTCAATTTACTTTACAAGTAAGGAAGAAAAAATAAATAGTGGGAATTATTAATAGTGGACTGAGGCGAAAGACAATATAAAAAATAAATTTAATTATGAAATTAGGAATATACTTCAATTCACACATAGGGTGAATATTAGCACACATATTAAAAAACTTGAAATATGTAAAATTTCAATATTAATCAAAATAATCTGTAGCACATTTCTTAATTTTATTAACATATATTATTAATTGGTTTATATGATAGAACTAGTGATAAATCATGAGAAAATCATGAAACTCACATTCAAACTCAAAACTCAAACTCAAGTTACAAAAACTCAATTGATTTTGTAATTATTAATATTTTGCTAATAATCATGAGCCATGAAAGTAAACACTAGAATGTGCTGCTACTGTACTTATGATTTTGAAAAGAAATTGTCTTTAGTAGATTTTTCATGGAATCTGAAAGTCATCTGAAGTATTTGTTTCCTAATATTTTGCTCAAGACAGTCCAATTAAAAGCAGAGTTCCTTATTCCTTGAACTGAGCTAGTTTTAATCAAAATACTATTTTTCCATTTGCTGTTCTTATAAGCCTTCACCTTGAGTAATAGAAAGTGTTTTAGAGGGTTACGCACAAAAATAACTAATGCTAATTCAGGCAGAAAACAATGGAGTTTCATATTTATAAACACAAAGAGAAATTTTATGTTTTACTAGAAAGTGAAAACAGGCATGAAACCCTCATTCATGTTATTATTTCTTGCCAATATTTTTACCTATTATATAAATTGATTTCACATTTCCCCAATACCAAAATTGAAATATAATTCATTCCTTTGCTTCCCAATCAAATGTGACTCAGAAAACACACATATATAAATCAGTTTTGGCTTTACTCAACTTTAGGGTTGCCAGATAAAACACAGGGCACCTGGTTAAATTTGAGTTTCAGATAAACAAGCAATTTTTTTAGTTTAATTATATTCCCAATATTGCATGGGACATACTTACACTAACAAATAATTCATTATTTATCTGCAATTCAGATTCAGTTAGGCATGTTGTATTTTTATTTGCTAAATCTGGACCTACTTAACTCCTTTATTGTTTTTATTTCTGCCAGTCATAGAAAACTCCACAAAATAGCACTCTATTTTGCTATATAAAACTCCAGATAAAGGAAACTAGTTTCATATATAGAATATGCAGAAGGAAATATAATGATAACACCACAGGGGTCCAAAATAGCAGGAGTCTTTAGCTATTTCTAATTGGGTCATGAAAGGCAGTAGAATTCTAGAAAACCAAAAATTGTTTCAAACAATCAGGCTACAGTAATTAATAAAAGTTTATCACTTTCATTCTAACTTGAATTAAAATGCCCAAGAAAGCTAGCACATAATTTAGCAGGATCTGAGGCAATTACTTAAAAAGGGGAGCAGGTGTAATTGAGCATGCAGTCTTGTCATATTGTCATGCGAGCACCTAGATTCTGCCATTGGGGCAGTGGGACTATGCCAAAAGCATTTCTTGAAAACCTATTTTGTTGTGCTCTGGAGAAGGAGGAGATTGTGAGAGGGAGAGTCCAGGTTACAAAGAGAGGAATGTGGCCCCCTAGGTGAACTAATATGAGAAAGCACCCTGGCCAAGGCTGAAAAGTATTAGGTTGGTGCAAAAGTAATTGCGGTTTTTGTAATTATTTTTAACGTTTTGAACCACAATTACTTTGGCACCAACCTAATAACACTTGACTTGACCAAACTATGCAAATGAAATAAATATCAGAACCAGGACTTAAAAAAGAGAAGATACAGTACTTGTTTAGACAGTGATCAAGATTTAAAAAAAATAGATGGCAATCCTTGGCAATTTAATTGTAACTACTTGTCAGGTGTTCTTGTTACATCTACCATTTCCCCCTGTTTTTCAAGGCTTTTTATCTTAATTTACTTTAACTACACAAGATTTACTAAATTAAGCTAGTTGATAGGATTGTAGCATTTATTTTGCTTTCCTTTTTGATCATTTCTTAACATGAACAGCAAATATCTTTAATACCACCTGAAAAGATTTACCTACGTGTCATAAAAGATTTTCAATTAACTTCTGAAGTTTTTAAAGTAATGCACTGTCAGCTAGCAGGATAGCGAACTCTGAACCTCAAGCAAACTAAAGATCGAGTTGAGTACATCTGCCTCCCTTTACTAGAACTCAAAACGCTTTCCTGGAATATATACATTATATATTTTCAAGGGGAATAAAATGACAGGTTCTACAAAGCGTGCCTTAACTGGAGTATTTTAAAAAGTTAATTTAGCAAGAATATAGCTGTAAACACAAACCATACAAAACTGATGGTTTCATTGGATGGGTCTTGCCCCCAAATGCTGACATTAGGGTCAGCTTTGTTCAACATTTTAACTCGCCCTGAATAACCTGAGTCCTTAAACTATTTACAGCTCCTTAACTGAGGTCTTTCTTGGGGCTTCTCCTGAACATAAAGGGCTGGCTATTCCTTTCCCCTGCAAATGTTATTCTAATTCAAATCCTCTTCACTGAAATAGCGTGAAAGGAAGCTCAGGGCCACGGTGAAGATTTTTTCTTTCCCCCTTTCAAGACAACCCGGCATTTGCTAAGTTTCAGGGAAGCACCTGTATTAATTGTATTTCCTGCTTATGTGTTGCTTTTGTTTGCAATAAAAGAATTCATCTCAGGTGAGTTAACCTTGCCTTTTAGAGAGGGCACCTGCAGTTATCTTGGTGCGGATTGTAAATCAAAACACGTTGAGCCTTTAAAGAGGGAAATAAAGAGGTGCTGACAAGAGGGGATGCCAGGAGGATTAGGCGACTTTCTCACCACTTGTATTATCAGGACAGAGAACAACTGAGTCACATTAAATTACAGGGGAGAGAAAGAGTCCCAGAAATTCCACAGATGGGAGGTTGACTGGCACCTTCAGTAAGCCTGGGAAGAGGAGGGGTCTCCGAGGTCTAAAAAGACAACTCCCTCCTTAGCCTCAGGCTTCTATAATTGACCAAGATTTTTCAGCTTGTGATTTGATCCAGCCATACCCTGTTAGCGGCACTTGCCCCCAACTGAGACCAAGGCTGGAGTGAATAAGAATTAGGTGACTCACTGGTATGTACAATACATGCATTCACATCTATTAGGATAAATGACACGTCGCTCACTTTACGCACAGGCAGCTGGAGATTGTCATATTCTGAAAATGACAACTGTTATTTATTTATTGAGAATATTTACACAGGTTCTTCCCGGGCACGGAGAATGCATTTTGCAGCAGCACTATGACACCAGGCTGTCACGTGTCTAGAGCAGAAGGAGGAAAACCATTAGCACTGGCAGAGACAAAGCGCATGTACTCCAGGCAGCAATCTGGAGGAACGTAGATTTACCGGTAGAAGGTTGAATGCAGCAGGTTTTTAAGTGAGGTCCAAGTTATTATCTTAACAGGGTTTCAAGCTACTCTGAGGGAAAAAAGGATTGTTTTTTTCCACACAGTATGGTTTTGTTAACTGCCAACGGACCAGTTTTGAGGCACTGATTCATTCGGTCAAAGGGTTCACATTATATAGCTCAGGGCACGTTGGTCAGCTGGGGGGAGAGGGATGGAGAGAGCATTTAGGAGTGAAAGCAATGTTTCTGATTCCTTTTCCACCCATCACAGTCCTTGGAGTTGTAACGCTGGCTCTTTTTTGCTCTCTACTGTAATTTTCCCAGTATTAAAGAGGCACAATTTCTTGAAATAGTGCTGCTCCAAGCTTGAGCCCCAGTTTAAACTGCCCATTCTTGGGTCCCCTCCCAGATCTACTCAATCAGAATAGCTAAGAGTGGGACCCTGGAATCTGCATTTTACCCGCTTTCCTTGGGTGTTTCTTTTGTACACCAAGAATTGAAAACCATTATCTTGGAAGGATAGAGTGAGGTTGTCATGCAGGGCGGCCTGCGGGGTCTCTGGTCCCGCACCCCACATAAGAATGCAGGACATGGGGAGGCCAAAAAGGAACACCCACGGAGCCATAGATAGGGGAGTCATACCACTATATTCTTGCTGATGGCTGGGTTGGAGACACAGGAAGCAGGAGCCACACTGTCTGCAACCTGCCGTCCTAACTGCAATCCGCTCTTACTAGCTCAGCCACTCTCTTCTTGCTAGCCCCCATTTGCTGCTAGCATAGCCACGGCAGTTATATTAGTGGCCAATGGCTCACTGGTTACAGCTGACGGCCAACTAGCCACAGCTGATGGCCATCCAGTCACAGTTGATGGCCATTTACTACCCGAGTGAGCACCTTTCTACGTGAGTCCGAGAGCCTGGAAACTGCACTCCTGGCTCTGTCCCCAGAGGTTATGTAAACAAATATGTTCTGACCTTTGTAGATTCTAAGTGTGGTTCACACTGCATTCACAACAACAAATATTGCTTGATGGCAACTCAAATCAATGCAGTTTATGTACACATACCCCAAATTTCTAAAGGGGGACTGTACTTTCCTAATTATACACATATAAGCGTGAAGGACTAAATACAACCTTTCCAGAGAACACCTGCCTGGAACTAGTTTTTTGACATGTTGGCCTGTTCCCCAATCACAGAAATGGAATCTGCAGATCCCAGTGTGCTATAGGGAAAACTGACCTGTATGGGGACAGAGCCAGGAGTGCAGTTTCCAGGCTCTCGGCCTCATGTGGAAAGGTGCTGGCTCAGGTAGTAAATGGCCATCAACTGTGATTGGATGGCCGTCAGCTGTGGCTAGTTGGCCGTCAGCTGTAACCAGAGAGCCATTGGCCACTAATATAACTGCCGTGGCTACACTAGCAGAAAATGGGGACTAGCAAGAAGATGGTGGCTGAGCTAGCAAGCACGGATTGCAGTTAGCACGGTGGATTGTAGCTGGCAAATGGGGTTGGATGCCAGAGAGAAATGGACCGCAGGTTGTGGATAGTGTGGCTCCTGCTTCCTGTGTCTCCAACACAGCTACCAGCGAGAATATGGTAGTATGACTCCCCTATTTATGGCTCCGTTGGTGTGCCTTTTTGTCCTCACCATGTCCTACGTTCTTATATGGGGAGTGGGACCAGAGACCCCATGTGACACCCTGCATAACACCTGTCTCATTGCTATAGTAAATCCTGGGGAGTAATCCTCCTTAGAAATAGGTTAATGCCTCTTGGAAAAGGGATTTTAGCATGAATATTGAAATATATATAATATATGTAACATATACTTACATATATTATATATATAAATATATATATTTAATTATATATATTTAAATTTCGGACTATTATTTTTTGGGAAGGACTAAAGAATTCTAATGTCAACGTGATATTTTCTCTTTTTTCCATTAAAAATATTTTTTTTATATTACCAAAATAAAGGAAGGTCATTTAGGGAAAAAATTTAATGATACAAATAAGTATTTTTTACTAAAAATTTAAATCTTACAGTTTTAATGGCCTAAGGACATCTGCTCCCCCCACCAAAAGTAAGAAAAACAGTTTAGAGGCAAATCAGGCAGTTGATTTTAAAGTCACGTTTTTGTTGTTTTTAGATTTTGTGTTGTTTGTAGATTTGTGAGCTTTCTAAACTTTGGAATTTGTTTCTCATTCCAAATATTCACTTTTGTGCCTAATTTTATATTTGTAAACTTTCTATTATTTTTGTTAAAGAGGGCCTCCCCACTAGTTGTAAGAGCTTCAGACCCTATATTACCTGGATTCCATCCTGACTTGTCCAAGCCCATAAAGCTCAGTTGCATTCAACATTCATTTACACCAAAAGTGTTTGTGGCCATCAAAGAAGTGTGTAGCCCTGTTGAAGATCAAAGAATGAAGAAAGTATTGTAGCCTTTGGAGAGATGGGAGGGGGAGGGGGTGACTTTAGATGTTGCGAAGGAGCCATGCAGAAAATGTGTACAGGACGCAGTGGACTGGAGAAACTATGTAAACAGGTAAAGTAACTTTCCTAAACAGCATGTTAGGGCCCTAAGTGGTGCTTAAACATATCACAGAGGTGGCCGATGAAGGATCAGATTGTTAAGGAACAACTTGCTTTTAAAACCCAAAGAGTAGTGGTTGATCTGATAACTCCAAGATTCTTAATAGCTCAACACAAATAAACCACTTGTAAATGCCCCTGGGCTGGCCTGCCTGCAACCCTTTTCACATGGCAGTAATACATGGCCAGTAATTACCATAATGAGCCACCAGAAGGCCTCTATTTGTTAGCCCTGGAAGAGCTTGCATCTGGCGTTTAGGTGTGAAGCTAGGAGAGGCAAATGACAAGGAGCATTTGAATATACATTTCCTCGGGCAGCTACTTATTTGAACAGCTGCTTAGGAGGCACACAGCAACCTTCAGAGTAAGTCCAAGTTGGGAAGCTGTGTGCACCTTGATTTCCAGTTTTGTTTTGTTTTTCCCTTTGAAGTACAGGACCAGCCTATTTTCTCCCCGGGTAATAATTTCTCCAAATTAAAAGTGGTTACCCGACTTAAAACCTGTGACAAGTCTATTGTGTTGACCTCTACAGCTGGGAGAGGGTGGAGGTTGCCAGGGAAATGGGCTCTAGAAATGAAACATGGAACAAGCTCAGAAGTCACGTGCCAAATTGTTTGGTTTTAGATTAAGTTTCATAGGAAAAATAATCCAGAGCTTGCTTTCTCTTTTTTGTCTTTGTCAAAACAAAGACGGTATAACAAAGGCAACATTTTTAGCCAGCTGCTGAAAATACAAAAATATTTTCATCAAAATAACAAATTGGAGGTTTGTTGTGTCAGCTTGTATAATTTAATAATTCTAATGATAAGCATTCTCCAGATATCAGATAGAGGTAAATGTGCCACCTGAAGAAAAGAAAGGAATCTACAGACATAAGAAATAAGTTTAAAATGACACTGGAGTTGTCATCACCACTAGAGAGTGAGGAATGTTTTGGGGGTCAAGTCTGAATCTTTGTATTAATAATTGCATGGTTAGGAATCAAAACTAACGTGTGTTCTCCTCTTCCAGTCAGCGCATTGTCGTGGTCAGGGCTGGACTGTTCAGTGCCTTAACCTCTCCGCTTGTGAAAAGATATGAGAAATCCTGTGTATGTCTTGAGCTATTAGGAAGATACAGGAACTAACATCTCTAAAACACAAACATCAAACAAAGATCACAGGTATTTCTTACTGACCCAAAGTTTACCTTAGATAAAGAGATTTATATGGAACCTGGAAGAGGCATATCAGAGTTTTTGCCTTGACATTCATGGATCACTGAGCAGTTCCAAATGCTTCTAAGAAGATTATCAGGTAGTTGTGTTTTCTGAAGTTTCCTGATCTCTCCTTTTACCTAGGGGTCAAACTGTAGGCATTCGGTAGCGTATCCTTGAGATATTAGCAACACACAAGACAAGAGCCTGTAAATAAAATGCATGTCAGTACCACAGATTCTCTTTATAGATTTGTCGGTTTGTAATGTTTGTTTAGACTGCTGCTGAATTTTATTTTATTTTTTAGTATGATAAAAAACTTTAAAATTATACATATACCGCTAATACAGTCACATGGTTCAAGGATCTAACAGTATAAAAACTGTCTACAGTAAAATGTCTCCTCAACCCTAGTCCCAATCAACCCAGTTACCCTCTGCCTACTCTTCCTGCTCTAAATATATTGTTGGAATGGACTATCATTTAATCCAAACTGCAGCATTTAAAGTCCTGGTCACCCGTAAGAACACCATAAAACATATGATGTGACAAGCTCCGTGTGCTTTTGTTTATATTTAACTTCAAATTAAATTCTTATTTGCTTATAGCCTGAATTTTTTTTTATTAGTTTCAGGTGTACAAAACAATGTAATAGACATTTACACCCCTCACAAAGTGATAACCCCCTCTCTCAATCTACTACCCCTCTGACATCGTATGTCACTGTTACAATTCCATTGACTATTCCCTATGTTGTACTCCACATCCTGTGACTATATATGTATTAAATTATAGCAGACATTCATTATTATTCAGCTTCAACTTCAGGTGTACACTGCAGTGGTATAGCCTGAATTTTTCAGACTCTGGAAAACATAGTGGACCTATGGAGTCAGGGGATTACTTTAAAGAATAACCTAATTTAGGAGTTTGAGTCAGATAAAATGCATGGAATTAGAACACAGACTGAACTGAAAACATTTAAGATGTTATTAGTTCTCAGTAGGCTTTTGTCTGGGTTGCCTATAGTCTATGAGGTGTTTGTCAAGCCCACCTTATTTTCTTTAAATATTATATAAACATCCAGACTTACTTTGATTTTTTTTTTCCCCAAACATGGGAACAGCTGCCCTACAGGGTTTTGCCTCTTAGACCACAGAACTAGTGTTTCTTTAAGGTTTTTCTACCTCTCTGATCCTATTTTTACATTTAATTAAGGTAATCCTTCAATCTACATCCTCTTCCAGACCTCATTCTCCTTTCTTTCTAAGTTGTTATCCATATTCCACCTGAAGCAGGAGATCATATTGCAGTTTTGGTCCTAAGCTCATTAGAGAAGAATGCATCTGGCATTTCTCTGGGAGGAAAATGGGCTTTCAAGTTCTAATTGGAAAGATCTGAAGAGTGTAGAACTACGATGTCTTTTTGACCATGGGCCCCAGACCACTGAGTTTATATGTTCACTATATGAAAAAGGTAGGGTCTATGATCTGGGTTGCAGTTGTTGTTTGCCTGTTAAAACTAGATGTGTTTGTTTGTTTGTTTGTTTGTTTAAACCTCCATCCTGATGTGGACAAAACTGTGTATGCATCTGTGGTCTCTTGTGATTAATGTAATTTGTCTCTCTTTACAGAAACTATAGGAGTTTTGTGGATAACCCTGGAGTATTAGAAAAGTTCAAACAGAGAAATACAACTAAGAGTGAAGCTGTGCCATCAGAGAGCAAGAAGAACAGAAAAGGAAAAGAGGAAGGAAGGAAGGAAGAAAGAAAGAAAGGAAGGAAGGAAAGAAAGAAGGAAAGAAGGAAAGAAGAAAAGAAGGAAAGGAATAGGTCTTGGAACTGAAGTTGCTACCTTTGTCTTTGCCCCTATCAAGATGGAAAATGTAGGGCTTTATCAGGGGTAGAGTGCTAAGGCACTGGTTTTGCCTGAAGGAAAAAGCTAATGAGTAATGTTCTCTTTTTACAAAGGTATTAGGGGCTCAAAGCCTTTTCGCTACAGAAATTAAAAGAAAAGAGGACTACCAAAACACAAAATAAAACAAAAACACAAAACCCCGAGTAATAAATAGTTCCCTAACTCACATTTTTACGTAAATATATGCGAGTTACTCTATTACTCCCTATGTGTCCATATGGCTGTCTGCAGCTTGCCTCACCTCCCAAGGATATGTAAGAAATATTCGCTGATGTTACTGGTAACAGGTGATATTATTTCCCCTCTTGGTTCTACTCATGACATGACAATGTCATCTTTGTAAGTATTATAAGTATTAAGTTTCTTACAATGCTTCCTTTCCCAGGTCCCCTTTAAAACATGACATGTATTTTGCTCTTACAAGACTTTAAAAGAGAACAAGAGGACCTAGCAGATTCCCTTCCTGCCCTTCTGACCCACACCCATCCTGGGGTCAGCCCCCTGGCCTGTCTTTATATAGTCACTAGAAAATAGGTGCCAGATCCCCTTCTCTTGTTTTAAACCCTGCTTCTGCTTGTATTTATTTTCACCTGTCGAGAATGCCGTTCCACTGAAGTATTGAACCAAACATACAGATCCCTTCTGAAATAATCATAAAAGGATTTATTCCCCTAAGAACTTATTAGCTTATCTAAACATCTGCTACTCAAAAGTGATTACTTGGGAATTTCCAGGTCACACAGAAACATGCAAGTCTATTGCTACTGGATGCATTTAGACAAAAACCAGTAACCAAACATTTTGAGGTGAGGCGGAGAATGTTTAATAATTAGGCCGTGTTTGAACTAAAAAAAATGTGAATTTATATACTTTTAAATGTCATTCCTGCTTTTGTTTTATTTTAATCAACCTGTATAATTGGCTTTTGTGCTGAAATCTTAGGTAGCAAATATATAGAAACCATGAAAATCTTTGAAAGTAAAAACCAAAAGATTAACTCTCATGTAGCAATATCAACAATCTTTTTTTTTAAGTGAAAGAGAGAAACACAGAGTTAAAAAAATGAATATCTTGGAGAGAAGTGTTTGAGGAGAGACTTCAAAATCTAGTAAATACTTATGGTATGGATAGTAGGTTAAAGGAAAACCATCATACTTTGAAAATAATATATTCAAAATGAGGAAGGGTAATGCTGAATGTGATTTATGAGAAGGAGAGAATCCAAAATCCCTAAGATGGTTTCACCATACATTCAGCTTGTGGGGAGGAAAGGAAGCAGTCATCAAATGAGCACCTACTATATGCCAAGCATTTGGCATTTATTATCCCATTTAATCCTCAAACAAATGTGATGACTCCCATTTAACAACAAGGAATCTACAACTCAGTGAGGTTGAGAAAAGTGCCCAGTATAAGCGACAGAGCCAGGATTTCAACTCAGGAATTCTCTCTGCTCCGGAGTTCACCATGCCATATCCACCATGCCTTGTTGTCTCTGTTCTCACAAAGTTATTCTAAAACATGACTTAAAGCAACAGCAATGTCCTTTTGTCATGTGAGTGCTGTGGCTCCTGATACTTTGTTCTGACCTCAACTACTTGAGAAGGTAGGTACCGTGTTTCCCCGAAAATAAGACCTAGCCGGCCATCAGCTCTAATGTGTCTTTTGGAGGAAAAATTAATACAAGACCCGGTCTTATATAATAATATAATATAAATATATAATATAATACCAGGTCTTATATTAATTTTTGCTCCAAAAGACGCATTAGAGCTGATGGCTGGCTAGGTCTTGTTTTCAGGGAAACATGGTAGGCAGGTCTCACAGTGGATATGTAGCATTCTTCCTGGATTTCTCCATGGGCCTTCTATCTGCAGGTTGAACTTTACAATGCTGTCCCCTGGATAGAGCAAATTTAGAGAGAGCAGTGGAAAAAAGGTTGAGAAGATGCCAAGGATGTGTCTAGAACCAACATCCTGCATACACTAGGTTTTGTTTACTATCTGTTTTTAACAGTTTGGAATAGAAGAGATGCCTGTACAGACTGTAGGCCAGGGGCGCTGGGAGAAGAGCGGTGTAGGGGCTACACTGCTTCTCATAACCAGAGACATGAGTTACGAGAAGCAGGTTGCCCATAGGCTTGGCCTGTGGGTGGTTTTACTTATTTAGCCCATATAATGTTTATTTAAACAGTTGCCAACGTTTAAAAATTCATTTCACAGATATCTATTGGGCATGTGCCCATCGCTGTTTTAGGAGCTTAGGATTCCTCAAGACACCAGACAGACAAAGCTGCCCTCATGGAATTTACATTCTAACAGAGAAAGACAAAGAATAAATAATGAACATAATAAATGATTAATATAGTATCTTAGGAAGTGAGAGCTAAGAAAAAAAGTAAATTGAGGTAATGAGGTTTTAGAAGAAAGTTGGGGTGAGTTATTGGAGGCCTCATTAAGGAAGTGGCATTTCAACAAACACTTGTAGGAAGTGCTCTCTAGCTCACCAATATCTCCATCAGGCTGGGTTTACACATTCACATCACCTACCTGGACTCAGGGGGTATCATATTTCTACATCTCACCTAAGAGTAATAGCCCCTACCTTGAACCAATCTAGCTTTTTCCCTAATTGTAGTTGGATAATCCAGCCAGCAACTTCATGAGAAGATATCTGATCCATTGGTAAATCTGAGTCTGACATTCTTACCTAGAGAAATAAGGAGAAAGATGGTACTGAGAATGAAATACAAAGAATGAACGAGTATTTCAATCTTTCCTTCTGTTCAAGACCTCAAAGTACTACCTCAATCTTGGGCAGCTTTGAAATAGCAGCAAAGATCTTAGAAATGATAAAGTGGAGGGTCACGTACAAGTAGAGAAGGCAAAGCGATGGAGGGGAGAACAATGGGTTGAGGAACAATCAGGATGGGGTGTCCAGTTAAATCTGAAAGAATGAGGCCCTAGGCGTTAAGCACGATTGCTTTGCCTTCACAGCGGCATAAAAGTGGGCATTCATCGGAAAATAAAAACTAATATGCTGAGTTTTTAACTTGACAATTCACTTGGAATGTGGCTCCATATAAGCGAATAGGAAATTGCAAATGAGCCGTAACTTCAAAGAAACGTGTTTGGCTGTCAGGTTCGGAGCAAGAAATTCTTGTCTCCCTTGAGATTTCAGATCTCACCCCCATGTTGAGATTCTGTCTTTGCGGGCCTAAAGTCAATTTTAAGAAACTTCTAAGTAGGAGAATGGTGGGCTACTTAACACCCATACTAAATGCCTGCTATGTGGTTCTGTAGGCTGGTTTTAAAACCAAATGGAATTGCAGTTGAGGTTTATGATCATTCTCAAGGCTGACCCATATTGCTAGTGAGCTTTGCTGGAGAATGTGGCTGCCAGTCAGGACCTTCCTCCCGTCTAACACGTTCCTGTCTGCTTTTTGAAAGAGAAATGGTCGCCACATTTTTGGCATCTCCACACTCTCTGAGAAAAATACCATCTTTTCAAATGCATGCACATAAAAAGGTGTTTAATATTTTCTAGTGCCAGGTCCCTTTGTTTTCTCCATTTGTTGGTTTTATTTTGTTTGCTACTTCTGTCTTCCTTGGGAACTGATATCTGGAGTAATTGGTAAATGGTTCCTATAGCAACAGTCACCAAGTGAAATCTCTCCCAACAATTCTCCTCTCTTCCTCCAACCCCACCTCAATTTTTTTTTTAAAATCTTTTTAGACTTTTACATCAATGTGTTTGGGTAAGTAGAGAGATTTGCAAACTCATTCACCAAACTTATACTTCTTACACTGAATGCACATTGAAATTTACAGGACAGCTTTTTCTATAGAGAGGCCTCAAGCCCCCTCAGGTACCATCAGTTTTGTATTTGTGGCTGCATGGGAAATTGTAACATCATGGCAAATTTGACAATAAAATAAAAAATAAAGGAAAGTTCTTTTAAATAGATTTTACCATTTTAATGTTGACTCTGACGTATTCAATAGATGACAAATGGGATTTAAAAACCAAGACATGAGCAAATACCCACTTCACTTAGCAAAGAGGTAAAGCAGTGGGAGGATGTCCAGCATGAGTACATGAATGAGAAAGCCACCAGGACCTGGTCTATTGACTGTTCTATCATTTCCATCACAGTGATGGGAGTGGCCAGCTGCAGGAGGGCACTTCATGGTCTTTAAAATATTCTTTCTGCAGCTATTATGACACATAATAGGAGCCCGAGGCTATTTGTCCTAGATTACACCTGGCTTCCACATGTCTCCCAGATTCGTCTGGAATAGGGGCTCCCTTAGGCAGAGTTTGGGAAGACATTATGGTTGTCCCCAGTTCATTGGCATTTATTGGTTGATATCCTTTAATTTCCCCAATGTCCTTCCAGGTTACAGCATGGATTTAACATTCAGAAATTTAGCACTCATGCTTATTTATATTTGCAGCCATTGCCACATCTTGGAATAAGGACTGCCATAAGTTTTATAAGTTTATAAGTTTTATAAGTATTCCAACAGTTAAGTTTCATTCAAATACATAAGAAGTCATCTAATGTGGTAGTTAAGACCATAAACTCTTAACTGGCTACAATCAAATCCCAGCTTTGCCACTATGATACCTCAGGCAAATTACCTCCCATATGTGAAATGGGGAAAATAACTATATTTGTCTTATAGTATTGTTATGAAGACTAAATAAGTTAACATCTACAAATTACATATCATTTGTTAGTTTACTGCTTTTAATAACAACCACTTTCCACATTTGCCTCTCCATGCTGCAATCCTGCTTTAAAATAAAATTAACCCTGTGGAAGAGCATCAGTGCCTCCAGTCATTCTGACTGCTCTGCAATCCTCAGTCCTAGGTAGTCATTCACGTGGTACAGAGACCGGAACTCAATTCAAGTGAACTGTGGTGTTTTGATTTTTTTTTTTTTCCAAAATAAGTATTTACCAGGAAAACTATGATGGTTAATTTTATGTGTCAACTTGACTGGGCCAAGGGATGCCCAGTTAGCTGGTTAAACATCATTTATGGGTGTGTCTTGGACAATGTGTTGAGAAGACATCAGCATTTGAGTTGATGGAATGAGTAAAGCAGATGGCCTCCCCAGTGAGGGTGGGCATCGTCCCATCCAGGAGGGCCCGAACAGAATAAAAAGGTGGAGGAAGGTTGAAAGTTGCATTCACTCTCTGCCTGACTGTTGAACTGGGACAGAGATCGCCTATGAGCCCTCTGTGCTCCTGGCTCTCAGGCCGTCAATCATGGGCTGGAATCTACTCCATCAGCTCTGTGGCTCTCAGGCCTTTGAACTACACCACCAGCTTTACTGGATCTCTAGCTTGCAGATGTCAGTCAGACGGTGGGACTCCTCAGCCTCCATAATCACATGAGTCAATACCTTCTAATAAATCTCTTTATATACATAGATAGACAAATAGATATATCCTATTTGTCTGTTTCCTTGGAGAACTCTAATATAAAACCCAACAACAGAAAACAACAGTAAAATCATAGAGAGACCTAGATTGGCAGATCATAGTCTGTTGTTACAAAAGTAATTCTATTTTCTGTACTGGGAATTAGATAGCAACACTTGGGGAGCTGGCTAGGAGTGCCCCTCAGCCCTCACCATGTCAGAGTTGAATGATAACCAAAGGCTCTCCAGAAATAGGCCAAAGTACATTTGAATTAGGACTGTTTCCAATGGGGGTAAATTATTCAGTCCTTTCCAGAATCTGCTTTCTCTTTACCAGTTGAATTGATTTCCATTGGGTGTACACAGGATGGGATAGGGGAAGTTTCTTTCCTCTTGCAGTATGTTTTCTATTGATACCTGGAGTTCCTTTGACTGCAGTAAGTAGAAACCTACTCAAGCAAATTTTAAGTAAATTATATTTATAAAGGGCATAAGGGAAAAAAAAATGTGGGTAATGAATGCTGCTCAGACTCTAGCTAGCAATAGGCAGAAGAGTAGTGGGTCCATCATATTTAGAGCAGCTGAGCTTACCATAGCAAGTGCTATGGAAGCCCTTCCTACAGAACAGGCACCCTAACTGTGTCACCTGAACTGAGGTTATACCTGCCTTTTTGGCAAAAAGAAACAGGCCCACATCAATAAACAACAGACTAGAATGGAGAACATTGATAAAGAGTAGAGAGAAAACTGTGACACAAGCATTACAAAAAGATTTATTTATTTTTCTCCAGACGCTTTTCACCCAAGTCCTGAGATGCATAATTAAAATAATGTAGGACTTATTTCTTTGACTGCATTTGAGGTGAAGAGTAACCCCTGGACATAAAGTAGATGGCATTCAACCATCTTTCGGATGTTTTTCTGGTCCAGATCTGATTGTTAGAAACCATTATCTTATAGGTACATTTGTACCATTTTCCCATAATGTGTTATCATTTCACATCAGTCTACACAAAGCTTATTTTCCATTTTTCTGCCCACTCATATGGCCAAGTTATTTCCTTTTACAATTTATTCTTACTGCCTCAGTATGTCATTATACAGAGAGCTTTGGAGAAAATTTTATTCTAGCAGGCATTTTTTTCAGATCACTTATAACAATGTTAAGTAAAATTGATCCAGCACTAATTCCTGGTGTTTACACATTTCCATTCAAAATATCTTTCCCCCATTCCCTCCCTTCCTCTTTCCCTATCTCCCTCTATCACCACATATTGATTAAGTACCTATTATGTGCTAGAAACTGTTCCTGTGTTCAAAATACCTTCTTGAACCAAACAGATAAAAAAATCCTGGCTCTCTCAGAGCTGATGTATTAATGTGAAAAGATAGGCCATAACAAATAAACAAATACATGTATGGTATGTCATGTTACTACAATATAGGCACTGTTTTTCCCTTCGCTTAGTATCACAATTTGAGTTAGGTCTTCAATGATAGAGTATGTTTTCCCCAAACCCACAGTATCTATCTCAAATTTGAAGAGAATCACTTTCCTGTGTTTTATGTTTGATTTCTGAAAGTGTTAGAATAATGAATCAGCCAAAAGAAACAGAATGTTTACTCTTTTACGGACTGGTTAGGGTAAAATTAGTTCACTTAACAAACATTTGTGGAGTATCTGTGAAGCACATAAGAGAAGAAATTCTAGGTCTGCCCTAAGAACTTTATAATTTACTTAAATAAAGTAACAACCAAGTAGTAATAGAAGCCGGCAGTCCCCACCTTATATATTTTAATGGTGTTGTCTCCAGCTGCCCACAATTGAGCCCCCTGAACTTCCGGCAGTGCTGGCCGTAGGAGTCCCTCATTCTTGGCATCACCCACCCCCACTCCCTAAGTAGCCATTGCATCGACACTGGGCTTCCTGCACAGCTTTCCCAGGGGATTTGGATCTTGGACTTCGTTTCTGAGTCCCTGATCTAAATCTTGATCGAGTGTTTTGGCCTACTTCTGAGGCACCTGCCATTTTTGTCCATTTAGAAAACATTTATTGAGCATTTATTTGGATTAGTCATCACGTCAGGTGCTGGGGATATTAAAATAATTTTAAAAATCGCCTCTGTCATTGAGGGGCTGAGTCTAATAAGGAGATATACCCACAGAAGTCGTAAATAAGCAAGATCAACACTCTAACAATGGTGTGTGCGAGATGCTATGGGAATGGAAGGGGAGGAAGCTGCTGCCATTGTCTGGAAGAGAAGAAATCATAGGAAAGAATTCACAGGGAGTGTATACCTGAGATAATTCTCAGAGGACAAATAATTCACTAGGTGAGTGAGGAAGGAAGGACATGTCAAGGCAAGCGAAGTACATAAGCAAAGAAATGGAGATTTGTCAAAGGGCTTTGCCAGAAGTCCAACAGAGAGACTGGAGAGTCTAACTCTGAAACTGAGTGTGTTGGTGGGGACTTTGCCTCTGGGCATCACTACTCTTCCTGCCTATTGGCACAAGTCCCTACTTCTGTTTTGATTTTAATCACTTTAAAGAATACTGAGCTGGGATTTCTCATCGAGATGGTGGAGTAGGCTATGCTTGCCTCCTCTCATAACCACATCAAAATTACAACTAAACTACAAAACAGTCATCATTAAGAATTGCCTGAAGTCTAGCTGAATTAGGCAATTGAAGTCCTACAGTTAGGGATATACAGTAGAAGCCACGTCAAGACTGGAAGGAGGGGCAGAGATGTGGACTGCGCTGGTCCCACACCCATATGTGACTGTTGGGGGTTGGGGGAGGAATTTCTTGGCTGTGTAAATCCCCCCCCCCCCGGAGGAGCGAGGGGTCCCAGCTACTTACATCAGTGACATGATTTTTTAAAATGTGAAAGATCAAGAGACTTCTTAAAATTAATCTATGCCATAAACCTAACAAAAACTGTTTGTCTCATCTTCTTCCAATACAGGATTGGATGTTTCCAGAGTCTTGGCCAACGGCTCACATAATTTAAAGAGTTTGCCAGAGTCTATAATCCTTCATGTAAAATACTGGGCTGGGGCTATGGGAGATCCTAAGATATACACAGCAACGCTGTTGACCTTAGGTTGCTTATGATCTGAGGAGAAAGAGACAAAATAGGTAAGAGGATTGGCAAGTCATCCACTGCAGTCATATCATGGAATATGAGCCAAAGACCATGTGAGTGGTGGAGACCAGAGCGCTGCTTGGAGTTCAAAAGAGGGAGAAAGAGGTGTGAGCTAGAGGAGACAGTAAAAGGTCCACAGAGAAATAAAGTGGGTCTGCATATCTAGTAGGATTCAGATAAACATAGAAGAAGAAAATAAGAGGACATAAAGGTGAGTTCAGTGAGTGCCAACTGTTTTTTGAGGATTTTACTTGTTTATTCTCATAAGAGGTTTTGGGTGAGTCTAACCTACAAAGCAATCACTTCAAACAATTGGATCCCATTCATTCTACACTTGAACAACATCTATCAAGTGCAGGGTTTTTCCTTCCAGTGGTCATTGACCCTAACTCTACTTCAAGAGAAATTACTATCGTTTTTACATCATTGGGTCCCTAAGTTCATCACACCTACTATGGGTAGCAAAGGTCAATTCATGGCTCATAAGTTTTGTTAGATTTTTTCAAATACATGTTTATGTTGACAGGAAAGAACTTCTTTTTTTCCCTTTCACACTTTCCGCTCAAAAAGTTATAGTACAATCTCTAATCTGGTTTGTCAAAGGTATGACTACCAATAAGCATAATTGTAATATGTTTCTGTTGCATAGCACTTTACAGTTTATAAAGCAGCTCCAAGTACATTCTCATAGTAGCCCTCTTCGGTAAGCAGGACACAGATTATGACTCTTATAATGACAAAAGAGGTTCAAAGGAATTAATAGACCTGCCCAGATATTGCACTAGATAACTGTTGTTCTAATTCTGCTCCATGAAAATGGTAAATTCATCTGTAAAACATGCCTGGCTTCTGATATACGCATTCTGCCAGCAGAGGCACAAAATGGGCTGCTGAATCTACCTTCTCCAGGCTTCAAGGCTTCAAGTATTTCTCTCATTAGCCCTTACCTAACCCAGTCCTAAATCCCGCTTCTCTGCCCAAACCAGGAAACAAGGGCACAAGCCATGATTTTCAGAGTTGGGGTGGGGGGGGGTGTTAGTTACAGTCTAGTAAGAGGTGCCCAAACTTGGATGCACATCAGAATAACCTGGATTAGTTTAAAAACTTACAAATCCCTAGATCCATCTCCAGACCTATAGAATCAGAATCTTTGGAGTTTGGGGCTGGGGAAGAAGACGGGGAGCAATGGCAAGGATATACAGTCTTTTTGATTTTAAAAACTAAATTGTTTTTAAATAAATTACAGACAATAATATAACAAAAACACATGTACCTGCAAACTAAAATGAGCAAATATTAACATTTGGTCGTGGTTGTGTAGAGAAAAAGTTGTGCATTAATGCAAAACTATTTATTATCTAGACTCTAGAGGCTACCTCTCAGGGTTATCAGAATAACCTTCTCAGGGTTATTCTATGGGAGCTATCATACAACTGTGTATATTGTAGATAACTGACAGCAATGCAAAATCATTCTTGTCTGTAGTCATACAAATCCTGTCTCTTCATTTTACACTGGAAAAACTATTTTACACATATTTCAATATTCTTGATCTATAAATTCTCCTTTGAACCCATTATGACATCTACCTAGTTCATTCCTTGATTAAATTAAAGAAATCTATAACGTGTATATTCATTTTATGTCTATATGAAAGTAAGGATTAAATAGTGTTTTGAAAATTATCTTTTAACAGTTTCCTTAGATCTTTCTAAAAAATTAATCCTTGTGGAAAATGTTAATATTTACTAGATTTTCCCTTCTGGTCTCATTTTCCTCTTTTTTCTTCAGAGGCAACAACTATCATGAATTTGGCATGGATCCAAAACATGTCTTTATACTTTTCTTAAGTTACATACATATTTAAAAATAATGCATAATATTAGTTAATTTTAAAAACAGACTTAACTAGTATAATGCTCTATGTGACATTCTGCAACTTACCTTTTAACTTAACAATAAATATTTCAGATTTCTTAATGCTGATGTATATAATCAGTGTCTTTAAGGACTAGGGGTATACTTTGCTTTTCTATTTCTTTTTGAAACTAATTTGATCATTTATTCTTCTAAAAAATATCTATCCTCTTTGGGTCCCTATTTTCTAGCCTCAAGCTTTTCAGTTTTCTGTACTGATTTCTTTTCTTTACTGTATATTAGTTTCACCAAGATTTTTTATTCTTTAAATTGTGCTAATTGTTTCTATTGTTATGGGCGACTTGCTTTTTAATGTTATTAACTTCTTTTATTGTCTTAATGATTTCCTTTCATCTACTTTCTTTCCTTGTTTATGCACTGTATATTAATTATGCCCTCATCTTTGAAATACACTACTTTATTGTTCAATTTTAATATTTTGCAATTTGTTTTGATTTCCTGCTTAACCCCATGAATTCTTTGAGTGTATACTTTATAGTTTCTAAATATATGGGTTGAGTTTTTGTTACTATTCTGTATTAGAGTTCTAATTTAATTGCTTTATTGTTAGGAAATGTGACCTACATAAGATATTTATCTTTGAAATGCTTAAGGCTTACGTTGTGAGTCTCCACCATTTTCTATATGTGTTCCATCTGGTAAAAAAATATATATATATTCTGTATGGAAAAGAGTAGGCAGCAAGTTTTGGTTTATTTGGTACATTTGAGATAGAAGTATTAAAATCTTCCATTATGGTTATACATTTCTCTTTGCATTCTTATCAGTTTTTCTGAGCTATGTTGTTAAGTGCATATGATTATTTTCTCTATTGGTATTTTATTTTTCTTATTATATAATGTTCCCCTTGATTTTAATTGATACTATCATAGGGATTAGTGCTTTTTCCTTAAATCCCATTGTGCTTAATATTATTATTAGCTTTCTTTTGTTTAGTGTTTGAATACTTCTTTCTATATTTTTTATTTTCAACCTGTCTATGTCATTTTAAGTGTGTCTTTTGTAAACAGAATATAGCTGGTTTTTTTAAAAAAAAAAATCCAATATAGTCTTTTTTAGGTGTATTTAATCAATTTACATTCACCATAGCTAATAAATTTAGACTTAGCTAATAATAGCAACTAATTTTGTGGTCTCTTTTAGTGTGTTTTTGTCTTTTAATCTCATTTCTTACTCTCTGGTATATAAAAATTATTCTTTATTTCACCTTTTTGCTTCTGCAGGTTTTGAAGTTATAGATTGTATTTCTATTTTTTAGTGGTTACTCTGAAATTTTTTAAATAATGATTATAGACATTTACCATCTCTATTCTCCTCACACTACCCATTAAACAGTCCCCCTTTTCCTACCCCTCACGCTGCCCAGTTTCCTTGTTACTATTGTCTATACCAGGCGTCAGCAAACTACAGACAATGGGCCAAATCCTGCCTGACACCCGTTTTTGTACAGCTCCTAAGCTAATAATGGTTTTCACATTTTTAATTTTTTTTAAAAAAGAATAATAGCTCATGACATCAAAATTGTCAGTGTTCATGAGTAAAGTTTTATTGAAACACAGCCACTCTCGTTTGCTCACATGTTATCTACAGCTGCTATCCTGATACAACAGTAGAGCTGAATAGATGCAGCAGAGACCATATGACCCACCAAGTCAAAAATAGCACAAAGCTCTCTGTCCTGACCCTGAATGTTTTGAATGACAGTTTTTTCTTCTTCTTGCCATAATCTATACAGTATGCAGGCCATTTTCAAAGACAGTAGTATTGCTTTTTTCAGCCTTCCTTTCTTGGGCAGAGCAGCCCTGACCAGCTCCTGGTTTCAGGCTGTGAGTCCAGGTCAGGTCTATCACATGCATGGGGAACTTTGGGTCCTTTGTAATCTCATGGTTACAAAAGTCCGACTGATTCTGTCTCCTTTGCATATGGGACCCTGTACATGTGCTTTAGCCTAACTTGTAGCTCTGGGTTTCTGATCCACAGAGATATTCGTCTTGCCTTTTACACAAGTACAAGTTGCATGCGTGCATGCACACACACACACACACACACACACACACAATTGCTTTGTTTGCAGAGAAAAAGAATTTAAAAGCTCAGAATTTGATTGTTCCTTCTCGTGAGCCCATGAGTCTGACCTCTAAACCATGGGCCAGCAAACTACAGCCCTTGGACCAAATCTGGCCTGCTGGCTACTTCTATAAACAAAGCTTTACTGGAACACAGTCACATCCATTCCTTTCCATATTGCATATGGCTGCTTTCACTGCAAAAGCACAATTGAGTAATTGTGGCAGAGATATACAAAGTTTAAAATACTTCAGTCTGGCCTTTTACAGGAAAGATTGTTGGCCCTTCTATAAACAATAGGGAGTCTCTTCTATTTATCTGCTCTTCTTCACTTGGCTTGAAATACCAGGTATACAATGATAACTTCATGAACTTCAGTCTTGTTTACTGAGCTGTCTATCTCTGTCTGGATATATATTAGGCATCTTAAATTTAACGTGTTCCAAATCAAATCCCTGACATTTCCCCTATACCCTCCCACCCCTTTATGACTTTTATCCAGTAATCTATTCCATGCCAGCAAACAGAAATCTTGTCCCTTTCCCTTGATCAAGTCAAACATTTTAGGGACATCCTTGACTTCTATCTTTTTCTCACTTTCCATGTCTTTTCTGCCAAAAACCTTTAAAAAAAAAAAAATGTATCCAGAATCCATGAGTAAGCAATGAAACATAACCAGTTCTCCTGTCAGGGAATAAAACTGTCTCAGTTGTGAACCAGGTATGAGGAAAAGTCAGTCAGTTAGTGTTAAAGTCAGTCTCCTTGGGAAGTTTGGCATGGAGTCATTTCCATAATTCAGGCTCAGACAGTCTGGTATCTGGGTTGTGTCTGTTGATGTTTTCTTATCTTTAGGAGAAAAGGAAATATGCCAGCCTTCTAGGAAAGGCCTTTGGATTAAACTCTCAGAAGGAAACTGTCCTCACCTAATAAACTCACCAGAACATAAAAGAACATGGAAGGGAATAATAAAACGAATGTGCTAATCAGGTCAATAAATGCCTGCAACAGACCTTAAATCAAATAAAAGACAAGAAAGAATGTCTCATGTCAGAACTTCTAGGCACATAGTGATAAGAAAACATTTCTTTGGCTTTGAATTGCTGGAGGGTGGAAATAGTAGTTGATTCAGGAGAAGGAATCTGACCATCAAGAGAGAGACACCAGTGGGTTTTCTAAACAGATGGTGTCATTTTCCTCTCTGTTTTCTTCCAGAGTGGATGGAATCACTCATACGGCAATTGATGAGATACCATTGGCTTCCTTCAAACCAGCTGCATGATCAATGTGAACTCTGCCTCCCAAGTATTGGCAATTCTCACATCCACTCCTCCAGTTCTGCATCTCCAGTCACAAGCAAAATTAGAAAGTAGGTGAAGGTTTTCTTTGTCAAACATCCATCAGCCTCAAATCCCCTTTGACCACCTAGTCAGTGGGAGAACCATCTATATCAATATAAAATCAATTCATACCACTGTGTTAGCACTCTAATGCTCTTTCCTGTCTAGCAATATAGGGGCAGGAAAGCACCTACATAATTATAGGCATTTCAGAAGGTGGAATTCCAGCTCCAAAGTGCCCTGCATGGAATACAACTGTTTTAGGGTCATTACCAGTCTTGACATCCCTGAAAATTAAACTACCTAGCTCTCCAGGCTGCCAAAAAATCAATTCCAGTTTAGTGGGAAAGAGTCCCTGTTCTACCTTTTCTCCAAGAGGAGAATCAAACTCTAACATTTTTCGATGTAAGAAAGAAGAGGCGTGAGTCCACTGAGGAAGCCCCAGGAAGCTGCATCACTCTGTCATCGCCTCCCATCAGCTCTGCCCACAGGCAGCTGCTATAAGTAGAGTAGGATCCCAGGGGGCTTTGAGAAAATCTTTGCCAGGTAGAATTATGAACCTACAAAAGCCCCTTATTCTAGCAATTAGATAAACCCAGAATGTGAGTCATTCTACAGCCTCTTCAATAAAACAATACCCTGTAAAGGGAGGAGGTAAAAAGAGCACTTTTTTAGATCAAAATAGACTTATGTGGGACAATAACCAAATGCAATATATGCTCCTTTGTTGGGCCCTATTTGAACAAACCGACCCTGAAAGACCTCTGGAGAACAATTAGTAAAATTTGAATAGAAACTGTATTAGATGATATTAAGGAATTAGTGTTAATTTTGTTAGGTGTGATCACTGTGTTATGGCCATGTAGGAGACTATCCTTATCTTGTTGATGAAGCACTAAGGGGTTGTGTTAGTTTCCTAGGGCAGCCATAACAATCCACTACAAACTTGGTGGCTTAAAACAACAGAAATGTATTCTATCACAGTTCTAGAAGATAGAAGTCTGAAATCAACATGTTGGCAGGGCTGTGCTCCTTTAAATGGCTCTAGGGGAGAATCCTTCCTTGCTTCCTCTAACTTCTGATAGCTCTAAACATTCCATGGCTTGTGGCTGTGGAACTCCCATCTCTGCCTCCCATCTTCTAATGGCTTTTGTCTCAACGGTGTATGCCTTCTTCTCTTCTGTCTCTGACAAATCTCCCTCTGCTTTTCTCTTATAAAGATATTTGTCAAAGTATAAAAGGCCCCCACCCCCAGGATAATCCAGAAAGATTTCTTCATCTCAAGATCCTTAAATGAATTACATTGTCCAAGACCCCTTTTTCAAATAAGGTAACATTCAATCTTTTACCACGTAAGGTAATATCCACAGGTTCTGGGGATTAGGATGTAGACATATCTTTTTGGGGCCATCATTCAACCCACTTACAGGGGTGATGTAGCATTGTCTGAAATTTACTTGAAAACAATTCAATAAAAATAAATGTGGATGACATAAATAAGACAAAAGGCTAATGACTGATGAATCTAGGTGGTAGGGACATGGGAGTTCATTGTACTATTTCTTCTAATTTTTGTATACTTAAGATTTTCATCATAAACCAAATTTAAATTCTTCATGTGGTCAAGAGAAACTGTCTTAGGGAGTTATTTCAGTGGCAGAGATAGGAGCATGGGCTCTGAAGTCAGAATGCCTGGGTTTGCATCCTGTCCGGCTTGACATTTACTAGCTATGAGATCTTGGGCCAGTTACTTCCTTTTTTCATTTATAAAACGGAAATAATAATAATAACTTCAGACTGTGTGAGATTAAATGAAATAGTGCTCATGAGGTACGTAACAAATAGAAGGGCCTGACAAATATTAGTTATAATCATTATTATGTTGACTTTTGTGGGACTTCCATTCTTAAGGTTCCACTGTTCAAATACTATTACCACTGTTTGAAGTACAGGGAGGAGAATTTGTATCTTACCCTAATATCTACTACAAAAAAAGATTCCTTGCAGGTTTAGAAGGCTCACTGTTCTGTAAGAGAATCACTCTTTGGAAGGAGACACAGGGGGCCTACAGTGTGTGTGAGCTTGAATGTGTATGTGTGAGCTAGGCAGTGGGGAGCAGGAAGGGCACGGGGGATAGGTAATGGCAATGGCCTGGGGGAAAGAGTGAGGCAGTGACTGAGGAGTTAGAGAGATTCCAAAACCAAGGGCAACTCTTGTAGACTTTTAAACAGTCCCCTACCAGCCATTGCTCAGCATCCAATTCTTAGCCATGATGCTGAAGGAGTTAATACAAATTCCCAAAGTGCCTGTTATGTCTCGGAAGCTGCTTCAATGTTAAGTGACTATGACTCTACTTAAATGGGAATGTTATTTCTCAGGACTCTCTCCACACTATAAAACACTGATTCATGAGTAACTCCCTCTGCCTCAGGAGGCTCCGGTGTGATCCTGCAATTAGGAAACTTCATTGTTCCAGTCGGAGGTGGAGCTCGCCCACCTCGGATGGAGTGCTATGACTGCCGCCCCCTCCTCCCTCATCTCAGGGTGTCATGCATCTCCAGGCAATTCACACTTTATATTTAGGGTGTCATTTCATATTTAGATGAAGAGCATGAAGGCTTTCACCTCCTCAGTTTCTCACTTAGCATCATGATTTCCGCTCAACCCCTTGCAATCACCAAACGTGTGCAAGACCAGGAACAAAAGAAATGAAAGAACTGCAGCAAAAACTTGAAACCAGCAAAGGTAAAAGGGATGAAATGCCAAGGAGACATACAGCTCCCCCAAAAGGTCCAGATGCTTTTTGGAAACAAATCTTTGGAACCACTCCCTTGTGTTGTCACTTTCTACTCCCCACTAAATGAATTAAAATGATAAATAAAATCACAAGTCTCAAAGTTGAGGTCTGACATTGCAAGGCAGAAACCCTTTGTGTAAACAGTGCCACTAAAACTTTAATGTGACAAAAATCATCTGCAGGTAGAATAGGACTGAGACCCACATTGCTAACAAGTTCCAGGATGATGGCCAACGCTTTTGGACCACAGGCCACACTTTGCGTTACAAGGGTATAGAGCTTGTTCTCAAATTTGGCTACACTTTGGACTTACCAAGGGAACGTAAAATAAGACTGATGCCCCAGAGGTTCTTATTTGTTCTTGAGTGTGATCTGGGTATCAGAATTTTTTAAAGTTCCCCAGTATTTCTAATCTGCAAAGTTCGAGAAACAGTGGAATAGAGGTTATTTTCTTGAGGTCATGGGGAGCCAGACTCAACATGCTTGGTTCAATACCAAGTGAATCTATGGGCTGAATGTTAGAATTTCCTAAAGAGCTTTTAGATAATAACACTGCTTGGGACCCACCCCTGGAAGTCCACGTTTAACTGGAGGATTCAGACATCAGAATATTTCAAATATCACCTGATTCTTACATGCGCCTATGTTAAGAACCACTATTGAAATATCACAAAAAGGAACTAGAAAACATTTTCATCATAAGAGGAGTAGACATAACTCAGAGGGAGAAAATATGATGGTTATGAATACATATATATAGTACAGCAACTACTTGCTTTGGTATTTAGTAATAATAAATCTAACTTTTGGGTAGATGATGGTAGGATGAAACATGGGTTTGGATTAGCACATCCATATTTAAACCTCCCCCCACCTTTAATCTGCTTATTTGAAGAGTTAAAAAATAGCACAGTGTTTTGTACTTGTAGTGGGTACAACGTTGGTATGTAATGGCCTACCAGTAAAGGCAATACTATAACATTTCATTGGAACAATAAAAATATGGCAGTAATGAAGATACATTACACTATAATGTATGAGGGAAAATTGCAAGACAGGTCTGGAAATATTAAATGACAATGGGAGGCTGCAAAATTGGGTTCTGATCAGATTCCACATCCAAATTGGCAGAGCCCATCATGGGGATGAACTGTGGACATGAGGTTTGGATAGGAAACATTACAGCCTCTGGCACAAACACTCCTTGAATACATATGGAAAAGACATATCCTGAACTTGGCTCTAAAGAATAGACAGGAATTGGTATAGGCAGAATTCCTATGTAAACTAGTTTATAATCATGATCATTACATAATTAAGACCATAAGCACCAAACTCTAATGAGAAAAAAGCTTAAAACATTCATCATGCAGTTGCCCAATTTTGGACAGGTGAATTATAGCAGAAGGTGGATATAGGGGAAACCTGTAAGAAATCCTGGAGACTATTTAAAAACAACCTTAGTGTATGTGCCCCAAATAGCCATGCCTAAGTTGAAGATAAACATGAGTACAGAAATACTGTCCATTTAACTGGCAAAGTGCATGAGGACAATAGAGAGGACAACATGGAGCTTGACTCCATGAAAAAAATAGTGGCTTGATGGAATTAAGGATGGATGCAAAAAGGAATGGGCAAAGGTGCTCATTTAAGCATTATTTATAAATGTCAATAAATTGGAAATAACATAGATATCCAATAATAGGGGATTTTATTTATTTTTTCTGTTTTGTTTCCTTTTATCCTTCAACTTTATTGAGGTATAACTTGGTAAATAAAATGTACATATTTAAAGTATATAATATGATGCTTTGATATACATGTACATTATGAAATGATTACCATAATCAGGTTAATTAACGTATTCATTGGGGATTTGGTTTATTAAATTAGGGATTCTTATACTCTACACAATCATTAACAATCATAATGTAGTAGAATATTTATTACTATGAGAAAATATTAATGAAGGATTGTTGAGTGAAAAGGAGATACAAACAGTATGTACAATATTATCCTAATTGTGTTCATACATAGAAGAAGGGTTAGGATGATATAAATCAAATAGTTAGTCATAAATGGGGAGCTTATAGGATTCCATGTCTCTTCACCAGAACTTTTCTGTATTTTCTGAGTTTAGCACGTAAGTATTTATTTTGTAATTAGGAAAAAAATACATATATAGTGCTTAAAAAGCAAACCTTGCCCAAATAAAGAGAAAAATATGGTAGGTTAACTGTAAAGTAAGAATTAAAAAGTCTAAATAAGAATTCATGGAGCATCTTCTATGTTTTTCCAGCAAGAAGAGGTTCTTTTGTGCCCTAAAAGGAAGGGGAACTTGTGGTACCCTATGAAAAGGACAGACCAAAGGGGATGCTCAAGGAATAAAGGGAAGCACCAAATAAGCATGAATGCTTGGTTTTGGTCTTCTCTGAAAGGTACTATGAAAAGCCTTGCTCGAAAATCATCTTGCAACAGGTAGGCTGAAGGAATGTGGCTAAGTATAATAGAATTCATTAAGCACTGAGTGTGGAAACAATGCCACATGAGGACATCTAAAATTAGCAGATGGTGAGGTGGCCAGCCCAAACGTCAAGTGCAAGCAGTGTCTGCTAATTTACTGTTCATTCATGACTGTTAGCTGCAATCTCTGTGACCGGGTTTCTAGAAGAGAAGTATGTAGATAAGCTTGCCATTCTCCTTAGAAGCTAAGGGAGGTAGAGAAAAGAAAGGCTGTTGAGTTGGAGAAGACAGTCTGAATGAATCCAGCAAACAGAGACAGCCCAAGATACACATCAGCAGTTAGAGTAAGAATTAGCCAGGGTGATAAGAGGGAAGGGGATGACAGCCAGAGAGAAAGGATGTGCTCGGTTCAGACAGCGGCCATTTCCCGTGCCCAGATGGTTCTCAGGTAGAACAACTAGACTGAGGGTAGCCAATGGAGAATCATCTCTTTTATCTTATGCAAAAGCACATTATCTAGGACTTGAACTGAGAGTAAATTGAGCTCCTCATTATGCTTTGCTAAGAGCCCCACATCCTGTAAACAGAAAATATAAGCAAGCACACAATCACTGGCATCAAATACAGTTAAAGAAAAATATAAAAACAGAAAAACAGGACTTGCCAAGAATGAGATGCATCTCAAGGGAAAAAAGATTATATAATGAAAGTTCTAAGTACATAAATAGATTAAAAGCACCCAGACAACACCTTGCTTGTGTTGGCTTCAGGTTGTGAATTTTAAGAGATTATGAAAGTTTGGGACACACTGATAGTCTGAGAGCTGAAATGAGAGGTATTTTCTATTTTTGACCAAGGTCAGGGGAAATGTGTGTCAATCTCTGTGTGAGGGTGACGAGCACATTGAGACAACCAGAAAAGACATGTGAGTAATAACCAATGACATTTAAACATCTTCTTTGTCTGTGTCTGAGTACACCCTGGCAACCTCACCATTTCCTGATAGAAACAGCTCAGTCACCCTCTCCACCTCAGATTGTTTTCTCTGCAACACTAGGGACTGTGGGCAGCCAGGGAAAGTAGTTAACAATTGCCTCAGACTCACTGCTTCTGAGTCACAAACAAGTAGAATTTTGAATCATTTCTTGCTTGCATACATTGCTTTCTTTTGACTCCTCCTTCCCACCCAGAGAGTATTTGTTTCAATCGCAAGGAGGAACCTCCATCCTCTGCTGAGTCAGATACAGAAATCCACATCCTTCTCATCTTTGTAATATGCAGTAGTAGGTGGATGTTAATATGAGCAATAGACCAATCCAGTGCTTCTCCACAACCCACAGCAGTCACAGCCACCACGTAAAACAGAGAGGAGTGATGTGTTCACCCAACTCCAGTTCAGAAGTTTCCATTTTGCAGCCTCTTGGACCGACTACATTTCTTTCAACTTAATCAGAGCTAACCCTCTCCTAACTAGACTCAGACAAGCTACTTGAGCCCTGGAAGATCCAGAAAGAATCCAGGGTCATATTTGAACAACTGATTACGATCTCTTATGATGGCTGGAGACACACACATGCTCGTGCGCACACTTTAGAGATCCTGGGTTACACCAGCTGCTTGTTATTCTCTATTAAGTTGATGAGCAAACGTTCCTGAGGGAAAAAGAAAGGGATCCTTTGGGGTTTCTCCCCTATTACCAACCGCCTTGACAAGCTCTTGGGGTACCTACTGGTCAGTTACTATGCCCTGCACATTGCTCCCACAGAGTTACTCAATGAGGTACGAATTCTGCCTTCCCAATCCAGGGATGTTGCTCATAATCATCCAGTCACCATGATCCTTCCCTTTTCAAGTCCTTTCATTTTCATTGTTTTACTAGATGATCAATAACCAGGAGTTACAAGCCCTTCTTTTGACTTCTCTTAGGTGTTTGTGTTTCACTTAGGACCCTCCTCTGGCTTCACTTTTGTGTTATAACTCGTAAGGTTCTTATACTGCACACCTTTCTAGATGGTAGGCTCATGATGCAATGCCAATAGTCTGTTGAACTGAGTTGATTTAATTTGGTTTTGAACCTAGTGGCCTGATAGAAATGGTTGGATTTCATGAAAAGACATTAATTCTTTTGACTGAAAAAAGAGTATACTATGGGAAAATTAAAATTAAAAAAATGTGTAACTACAGAAGGAAAACACCTTTATACCACCACATAGAGATAAGACTTAGTATCCTTTCGAAGTTTACTTTCTCTTTTCCCTGAAACACTGAAATCAAACAATTTATTTTTTTCCCCAAATAAGTAAGAAACCATACCAAGCTCATTTATGAAATAATCCTTATTCTCCTGACTGATTTGAACTGTCACCTTCAGCACACTGAAATAATTCTTTTATCATATTGAAATAGTTGAAATAGCACTTTAATTATGTTTAAAAATTTGTCCTGTTGAAAGTAATAGTCTCCACTTCCTTATCTCTCATTCCAGTAGGAATCCCATATCCACCAACCTCACCAAAGATGTTCTTATCTTACTTACACCACCAGCAATACTTACCACAATGGACTATCCCTTCCTGTAATGCTTTCTTCTCTCGGCTTCGGTGCCTGGCTTGTGTTCTGGCAGCCTCAGCAGCTACATCTTCCCTGTTTCCAGTGCTGCCTTGCTCTCCATGTGTCAGTTCCCCGGGTTCCTTTCTGGGCCGCCTTTGCTTCTCTAACACTCTCATTTAAAGCCCTGGCTTTAAATATCATCAGTATAGTAATTATTGCCTAAGTGGTTGTCTCAAGCCCAACTTCTCATCAGAACACCAAATTTATATATTCCACAGCCCACTTGTTCTACCCTCACAATGTCTGACAGACATCTAAAACTTGATATATTTGAAACCCTGATTCCCTGTACTAACCCCAACCCTGGTCTTCCTCCAGTCTTCCTAAAATACCACTTCCCAAGATCCTTTAGCCCCTCAATAGGAATTACCCTGGATTCCTTTCTTTTCCTCAGTGTCCTAAAATTCAAACTTCTTATTTTGGGTGCAAAGTCCTACAAGATCCAACTCCTGCCAAAGCCACAGTGTACTCTTGCCTTCATGCCTCTGCTTCACCCATATTGACCTTCCCTGTTTCTTACACATACCGAGCCTAACACATTTGAGGGGCACATGATATTCCCTTACTTTGAAAGGTTCTTTCCCTTGTTTTCAGATATATTACAGAATGGTACACCTGAAATCTATCTAACTTTACTAACAATTGTCAACCCAATAAACTTTAATTCAACAACAAGAACAACAAAAAGAAAGGTTCTTTCCCCTGAATTATACATGGCTCACTCCTTCCAGAGATTCATTTATCAGCTTAAATGTCCCCTCCCCTAGTCACTATTACACTGCCCTCCTTGAATTATCTTTATTCTCCTCATTTACTTTTGGTATGTTTGTGCATTGTTTGCCTCTCCCACAAAAATGTAAAGTGAAACAGAATCTCGTTTACCAGAGTTACTGTTGTATCCTCAGTGACGACTGCTTGAGGACATTGTGTTTGCTGAATGAATGCACTACAGGTTAGCATTTTTACCTGTATTTATGTATGTTTGTGGATTTTGTTTTCTATTCTAGTGATCTATCTATTCTTCTACCAAACAAGTAAACAAGCAAACCAGAAACCAAACACAACATTTAAAGTGCTCTAGCTATCCCACATATATTAATATCTGATGGGGGTAGTGAACGTTCTCCCTCATTGCTCTCATTATTCCAAATTTTCCTAGCTAGTATCACCTGTATTCTCCAAATAATCTGAAAACCTGGTGTATATATTTTTTTATTCAGTTTCATAGTTTTCAGCATCAAGAGTCTGTATTTCTTATTAAGTTTTAGCTAGTTTCTACTTTTCTTGCTATTTTGCATGGCGTATATATACCCTATACCAAGAGGGTCATGCATGTAGGTCACTGCCAGGCCTTCAAAGGTGTTTGAGTTTGCACCTCCTGGTATACAGGAATGCTAATGTTTTTCTGTATTTATTTTTCTATATATTATTTGTCCTGGACTCTTTCATTGGTTTTTGTAGATCTTTAAGTAATTTCCTTTAGTTTTCTAGGTAGAACATGATATAATCTGTGAATAACAATAATGTAATTTTTCCCTTTCCAAGATTCTCCTTCTCCTCCTATTCTGGTTGCATTTGCTAGAACTTCCATAACAATATTAAATAACAATGGGTATTCTTGCCTCGTATGCTACCTTAGTGTGAATGCCTCTAGTTTCCCTATTTATTATGTTGATTCCAGATAGATTTTCTTTGTCATATTAAATATAACATAACCTTCTCTCCTAGTTAAAGTGCTTTCATTTTAAGTCAGAAATGGATGCTGAATGTTATCACATAGCTTTTTTACAACTATTGAGATGTGTGCTTTGGTTTCTTCCAGTAATCTACTGACATAAAAAGCTGGTAGTAAGAGTGAGACTCTGGAATCAGACCACCTAGATTCAAGCCTGGCTCTGCCTTTGCTCATAGTGTAACTTTGGGCAAGTTACTCATCTTTCCCATACTTCAATTTCCTCATCTGCAAAAGGAAACAATAATGGGACCCACCTCATTTAGTGTTGTGAGAATTAAGGGAGTTAATACATGAGCAGACATAGAACATAACCAGTGCTATGGAAGTGTTAGTAACTGCTTTTGAATCCTGAAACTAACCGTACTTAATATACTGCTGCCTTCTTAGTATACTGCTGAGTTTTCTCAACTATATTTAGAAATGGGAATGATCTCCGGTCTTCTTTATTTTTCCATTATTCAATTTTTGTCAGGGTCAGTATCAAGAGTATATGGTCTTTATAAAATGAATTTAAACGTCCCCATTTCCCCCTATGCTCTGGAACAATTAAAAAGAACTGGGAGTAATGTCTTCCTTAAATGTTTGAAAGAACTCACTCAGAATTTCCAAGACTAGCATTTTTGTTTTAATGAGGTAACATTTTAAAAACTTAAAATGTTTTTCTATAGTTATCAATTTTCTACTTCTTCTTAAATTAACATATGCTTTCCTGAAAATTTTTTTCAAGGTTTTAATGTAATATTCTCTCTCTCTCCTTAAATATAAACCTACTTTATATCTACCATCATATTTCCTTTTCCATTCATAATTTTGGCTGTTTTTATTCATTTTTCTTTAAGATAGCTAAGATTTATTTATTAGTATTTTCTCCCACCCCAAACAACCAATGTTCAGGTTCATTTTCATCCTACCATCTTTCTATTTTTCTGGTGTATTAATGTTTTCTTTAATATTTTAGTATTCCTGACTTCTGCTTTTCTTAGAGTTGTTTTGTTTTACTTTTCTTAACATCTTGAGTTGAACGCTTAAGTTATTTTAATTCTTTGTTCTTTAATAATGAAAGCATTGAATACTATGGATTTTTCTCTGAGTACAGAAGAATATATTTCTTTACTTTCATCTTCTCCAGTTTTTGTAGATGTATTGTGTTTTAAATTCAACACGTGCATATACAAAGCCATTCCATGTTTCCGTTCTTGTCTGATTAAGAAGAAAATTGCATTAAAAAAAAAAAAAAAAGAATTTAGCATGCCTTCTACTCTCTTTCTATTTTTGGTAACATAAGTTGGAGATGTAGGCACAGATCATTGTCTGAAATGTTCAGGTTTTACATTACATATTTTCTTCCTTCAGTGGTCACTACTAGGGCCATTTATTATTATAAATGTTTATTATTACAAACTTCCCCATTCTTGGGATCTTAATTTTTCTTTATTTTTCTTAAGGTTTGAATAGATCTTTACAAATTTTTGACAAAGTTCGTCGGTGGTATATTGTCTAAGTTCCTGAACAGGCAAAAAAAAGTCCTTCTATTTTCTTCATATTAGATAGACCACCTTGATGGGAATAAAAACTCTTAGTCATAGTCTCCTAACCTCAAAATTCTAAACTTGCACTGTCCAATGTATAGGCACTGACCACATGGAGCTATTTGAATTTAAATTGTTTAAAATTAAATAAAATGAAAAATTCAGTTCACTCGTTACATTTCAAGGGTTCCCTCAATACCTACATATGGCTAATGGCTACCATATTGTATAGATTAGATATAGAACATTTCATCATCACAGAAAGTTCTATCGGACAGCACGAAGTCTAAATATTGATCCACTGGATTTTAAAATTTAGAGAAGAAGGTTGAAAATACCTGTCTTTTATTCTTTTATAGGAATATCAAAATTTTAAATTTTAAAATTTTGAAGTTTCACTTTGAATTTAAAACCAAATTCGTAATTATATTTTAATTTTAAAATGATAGAATTTAGTTTGTGATTATGTAGATTTCAGTTTAGAATATCAATTTGCACATGCAAGATAGTCTCAGCTCAGGAAAACTTTCTTCAGACATGTCTTTAGAAATTGCTTTCTTTCAAATGCAAATAAAAACCACAATGAGATACCACCTCACTCCAGTCAGATTGTCTATCATCAATAAATCAACAAACAACTGTGGGCAAGGTTGTGGTGAAAAGGGAACCCTGGTGCATTGTTGGTGGGATGGCAGATTGGTGCAGCCACTATGGAAATCAATATGGAAGTATCTCAAAAAACTGGAAATGGAACTACCTTATGACCCAGCAATTCCACTCTTAGGTATCTCTCCAGAGTAATCCAAGACATTAATTCAAAAATATATATATACACCCCTATGTTTATTGCAGTGTTATTTACAATAGCCAAAACTTGGAAACAGCCAAAATGCCCATTGGTAAATGACTGGATTAAGAAATATGGTACATTTATACAATGGAATATTACTCGGCTATAAAGAAAAATGAAATTTTATCATTTGCAATGATATGGATGGACCTAGAGAACATTATACTAAGTGAAATAAGTCAGTCAGAGAAAGACAAATACCGTATAACCTCACTTATATGTGAAATCTAAAGAACTGAATAAATGAACAAAGTAAACAGAAATAGTCTGAGATATTGAGGAAAAACTGATGGTTGCTAGAAGAGAAGGGGGTGGAGATGAGGGAGAAGGGGAAGGAATTAGATAGCATAAATTGGTAACTACAATATTGCCACGGGAATATGAAAGTCAGTTTGGGGAATGTAATCAATAATGTTGTAAAGATTTTGTAGGGTGTCAGATGGGCACATGTCTTATTAGGGAGACCACTTCATGGACAGTGTAGATGCCTGACCACTGTGCTGTACAGGTACCTGAAGCTGAAGCTGAATAACATTGTACGTCAACTATAATTTAATATATATAGTCATGGGATATGGAGTACAGCACAGGGAATAGAGTCAATGGAATTGTAATAGATATATACGATGTCAGAGGGGCAATAGATTGGAGGACAGGGGTTACTATTGCATTGTTTGTACACCTGAAACCAACAAAAGAAAAAAAAATTGCTTTCTTTCCTCCAGCTATTCTGGTTTCATTGGTTTGTTTTCTGCCCTCTTTTTTTCTCATACCCTTTCCACCTTTGTTTCTTATTTTACCTTTCGAGGAAAGGTTCTCAAGTTAGTCTTCCCCATTACTAAGTTTATTTCTTGTGAAAAAAAGCTAAAAAAAAAAAAATGCTTTTTCCTGCAACAGTATGGATTTTAATCCCACTATTGTACTTTTAGTTCTTATAATTCCTTCTAATCATTTCATCTACTTCTTCATCTCATCCTACTGTCCTTTTTTCTCAATCTGCTTTCTCTGTATTACTTTTACTCCCTTTTTAGTAGATGCTATGTTTTCATGATGTTAGCTGAAAATTCTAAACAATTTTCTGAAAATTTTTTTTCTAGGATCCCACAGTTGGTCATTTTCAGTGATAAGCAGTTTCTCTCTGTTCTTCCAAGGCCTCAGAATGACACTTTCTTTCCTTATTTTGCACGATTTTCCCATGGGTTCCAATTTTTTTATTTAGTTATCCTTAAATAAGGTAAGAACAACAAAGAGCATGTATTTGACAATATAGGATTGCCTTTTGCTCATCTCTTTTTCCTCGTTAACTGCTAACATCTAAATCTCCAGCTGGAAGCCTGGGTGATAATGTTCACTGCCCCAAGTCCAATTCCAGGTTTTAATAGTCTCCATCCCTACCCCCACCACTCTGTGGTGACTCCACCTCCTTAGGTGTAACAAGCCACCGGACACAACCTCTTACTCTCCCACAGTTTCCTAGGGCTTGTACCTCTAAATGACATGGAAGGGTGAAAGCAGCTTGGACAATGCTCAGGAAGACTCCAGAAGCAGCAACTGTGTTGTAGGGCTGTGACTCCACAATTTCTGGCTGGATCAAGCTCTTGTTCTCTGGGTTATGGTCTCTGTCTAATGAGACAAAGTTTGGGAATGCCACCAATCAAAGAGACAGTTGGATTATCTTGACCAAGTTCTATCAGCCTTTTAGATTCCAGAGACTGCTCCCAGATTCTGTTAATAGACTTTCTATAAGGCTTGGTTTTCAGTCTTGCTATTTGTCTATACTTTCTGTGCCTTCATAGGCATTGAAGGAGGAAACTGAAAGAGGCCACCTCAAGGCAGCCAGTCCAGTTCCATTTCTAACTAGATACCAACAGTTTTTATACACATTTTAAATCTTTTATTGCTTTTCTCTTATTGTAAAACAAGTACATTACTAACATAGAAAATATAGATCAAAAGAAAAAAATGTAATAATCCATGATACTACCACCCAAAGATAACCACGAGTAAGTCTTCCTGCTACATGTTTTTCTATTTTTCTTAATGCGATCTTTCTACTTTTCTTATACAAACGTTAGAATATGAGTTGTCCCTGTGTTCAAAAACAGGCAACAGGATGTACACATTCATACATTCAATGATCAATGAAATATCACTCTCTCAGTTCTTATTATTTCTTAAACTTTGTCAGAACCATGTTAGATGTGGAGGATGCAGACACTGAAAATATGAGGGGTTTGGCCCTGAGGGAGTTCGAAGTCTGGCAGGGAAGATGGACAGGTCAATGAGTAAATACTGTATAATGGGATATGTGTGCTACTCTAGAGGCAGGCACAGAGAACACTAAGAACAGGAAAGAGGGCACAACTCCAGACTAAGCAGGTTGGAGGAAGTAGCCCCAAGGAGGGGAAACTTGGACTGTGTCTTTAAGAATGATTGAGTGCTCCTCAGGTGGAGAAGTTGGGTGTTTGGGGTAGAGTGCAGAGGAAATGCATTCCAAGCAAAGAGAACAACTTGTACAAAGCATGAAAGAGAGACCACAGCACGCACAAGAAATTGCAAATAGTTGGACGTGACTGGAGCACAGGGCATGGACACCAAGTTAAGAGGTTACGTTTACATGCTGTGTGCAGAAGTTGGGTTTTCAATCTTTAGGCCACATGAAGACACGGAATGAATTTAAGAGGAATAACTTCCTCAGATGTGCATTGTATACGGCCTACTCTGCTATGAATGCATGGATTACAGGCAGGTAGGAATGAGAAACTAATAAGGAGACTAAGGGGCTGCTTTAGTAGTTTAAGTGTAAGGTGATGAAAGCCTCAACTCAGGGAGTGGAGGCAGCATCTTCTCCATCTAGTAGAATACCATCTTCATGGGGAGAGATGATGCTACATCTACCGTACAACTACCTTCCACAAGAAGAAAATATATCCTGTGAATATTGAATCCTGCTTCTTTCACTCATTAGAATGTTTTGCTGATTCCTCACCTCTTGCCCATTCTTCACTGTCCCAGGATGTAGCCCTCTCCACACATCTGATAATGCTTCTTCCCTACAATGTCCTTCTCCAGGGTCTAGACCAGGGTCAGCTACCTGCAGGGCACCTACCAAATCTGGACTGCTGTCTCTTTCTGTAAAGTTTTCATTAGAACAACAGCACAGCCCAATCATTTACCTATTTGCTTCTGGCTGCTTTTGTACGACAATGTCAGAGTTGAACAATTGCAACAAAGAGCATATGTGGCCCACGGAGTCTAAAATATTTGCTATCTGGCCCTTTATAGAAAGTTCGCTGACTCATCTACTCTAGACTTATCCAAATCCTGCTCATCGCTAAAAGCCCAGTTCACAGTCTTCAGTCCCCACCACAGTGATCTTTCTTTTTTTCTCTGAATTGGTACTTGGTACTACCTGGGTCACACATTATTTTAATTCTCTTATTTTATGTCTTGAGTTTGTTCTTTCCTACAAGCACATATATGTTTTTTAACACCTATTACAATTGTAGGGTTTTTTGAAAACAGGGACCAAATGTGCAAAAAGTTCTTGCTGGCTGTCTACAGTAGTCAAAGTACAATTGTAGGTACAGTGAGGAATGACTCTAGATGTTTTGCTGCCATTGCATGCCCACCCCCACCCCCACTGCCATCCTCTCCCCAGGTGATACGGGCAACACTATTTGGGGATACTTGCACACAAAGTAGTAAACACTTGGGAGACAGAACTGTTGATTAAATATGTAATAGGAACCCCATCTAAGAATCTCGTGATTTATCTGTTCTTTTTGTTAACTGCTTCTGAGAAGGAGAATTAGCAGGTATCTGTAAAGGACCGGAGCATCATTACTGTCCAAAATTTTCCATCAGTGCCAATTTCCTTCATTGGCACTGAAGGAAATTTCTTTCCTTTCAAACAATAGATGGGTATTGACAAAATACATATTAGACATTGGGAAAGCATTGGGAAAGCTGGAAAAGTGTGCAAATATGCTCAGCATATGTATTTTATGGTGTAAGTATGGAGACGTTTATGGTAAACTCCACTAGTGATGGAAGGTACTATCATTGCTCACTGTCTTTATTTGTGAGACAGTGTTGAATGAAGTAAGAATGCAGGGTCTGGAGTCAAACCAAGTTCTAAATCCCAACTCATGTGCTCACTAACTTGCCCAGGTTCCTTAACTTCCCTGTTTTAGTTTCTCATTGTAAAATGGGGATAATAACAGTACTATCTCAGAGGATGGATGTCTGGATTCCGTGAGATTATACAGGTCAGGCTCTTAGACTAATGCCGGGAAGACTATGAGCAATCAATCAGTATTAGTTATTGTTGTTGCTCTTATTGTGTTATGAAACAAGTACTTTTTCCTAGAAAAATATATTCAGTGACTATATAGTCATGTGTGATTTCAGGCAGGTGTGATGGACTACTTGAAATAATGTTAGTGTTCCAGGGTCATAAATTTCTCAGCAGTGAGACCCTGATGCTTATTTCTTTGGGTTGATGCACTAGAAAATAGGAAATAAGAGCTCTAAGTTTGAAACCAGTTAAATACAAAAGTCTCTCACAAGGATCACAAACCCTATTTTATTTTGAATAGTAATAAAAAAAAAATAGGCAAGGAAAAATACCTTCCAATACTGACATCACATTTTTGAACACATCATAATTGTTTTTTTTGCTTTTGAATAAAATAACAAGTATTATGTTAATATATCCAAAAACAACCACAAATGTGCAATTCATGTGGGAAGAGAATTGCAAATGTTTGATCAGGATAGCAGGAAGCACACATTCTGCCATTCCACTCCCAAAATAGAAAACCTATTTAGCACTTTGTAAAACATGCTAAATGAAGTTTGCTCTCTCCTGCAGATAGAGATTTTACTTCATTTTGTGCCAGTGAAATTTTTTTTAAATTGCATGAGGAGAGAGCAATTTTTGGCACGGTGACTAGGAGTACAAAATGTTAACAAATGGCGCTGAAAGGACCTTAAGTGTAATGTTGGAATAATATTCACACAACACTGCCTGCATCTTCATTTTCAACCTATTTACATATTCACAGGAAAAAAAATGCTTCACAGTTATTTGTCTAACCGGGCCTATTTACGGGGAAAATGGCATTCACAGTTTTTGAATACGTTAGTCAAGAAGGTTGGTGTGAATAACAATTCCTAAAGAAAAATACCATTTCAGCTATCATAGGAGAATGTGGAATGGTATAGGGAGGGTATAGATGGAATAATTCTGGACATCAGTGTAAACTCTGGACATAGAAAGAAAAAGAAGAAGGGAAGGGAATGAGAACAACATACTGGAAATTTCCACAGAGTAAGTGGACATTCAGAGAGCCAAGACTTACAGAATGTCTGGCTTTCTTAATTTGTGACCATTTGCTTAGTACAGAGGATCTCTACAACAGAAGTATTCTATCCATCTGCATAAAATATATATCATTTCATTCATGATGTGTTTTAGAGCTACCTTCCATGTCTATGGCACAACAATAAAAACTGTGGCATATACATAGAAGTATTTCTAGCCCACAAAGAGCTTACAATTAAGTTAGAGTGAGAACGCTGTATTCATGAAATACCAAAGAGACATTTAGGAGGTATAGAGAAGTGCCGACCTCTGGCACAGATTGGCTTCCCTGGAGAAGACGATGTTGAAACTTTAGGAATCTAAACCTGTGGAAAGAAGGCGAGGGAGGTAAGATTGAGCAAAGGTCAAACTGCAATTTTTTGCAGGTCAATTTTTTTTGCAGACCATTGCAGGTAGAATGGCAATTCAGACCTGACAAAGCCTTGGTCCACCCAGCAAAGGGAGCACTGAAGCACATATTGGCCTTCAGAGCTGTCCCACATTGGGCCAAATGGCAAATCTTTTTATCCCGCCCTGGGTCAGTCATTGGAGGTGGACAAATCTGGGAAAGGTGTGACCTCTATCAAGATGGCTCTCAGCAACTGAAGTGGACATTCAGGATCTGAGAACTGAAGACTCTCTTCAGATGGCCCTGCTGCATGTCTGGCAGTAGAGTATCCTAGAAAGAAGTTCTTGGCCATACAGCTTCTTATCTGCCATAATTCATTTGTAAGGCTCTTTGAGAACTTCTAATTAAGGCATCCATTAATGAAAGTGAATGGAAATTGGTCAGAGAGATCTAGCAATGGACTCCTGAGGAATTAACTATGTAAAGCAAAAGCACACCACGTATACATATAGTTTAGTATACAGGCAGCTCATAAACTAATATGTTTTTATTTAAACTAGAGGTTAGAAAACTGAGATAATTATTTTTTGAAGTACAACAAAATAGTCAGATAAAAATATTCCCCAACCTATGAAAAATTCACAAACCTACCAACAAAAGACCTCCTGGTTAATGTTAGCTGTTTGGCAGTACAAGAAAAAATATCACAAGCCAAAGCTGTGACTTTTTTTTTTCTCCTGAGGAAAGAGGCTACCAAATCTCCACAATCAATCATCTTGCTGGCCTTTAATGAAACATACAGTTGGTCCAGTATTCTGAGAGCAGTTAGTTTGAGTCTTTGTGACTTTAAGATGACCAATCTCACCAATTCTAAAGATGGCCAACTTGGTACCATTGAAATGCCCACATTCTTTTCAACTGCACTGAGCTCATCAATAAGCTGCTATTCCCAAGCCTGCAAGAAGGCATCACCACTGAGCACACATGTGCACGTAAGGCAGCAGCAGATCACTCTGTGCCATATATTCTGTTGTGTCATTTGGCCCTAGTGTTTATTCAAGAAGAGTCAGATTTGACCAAAATTGTACCCAGCACTAGTCCAGTGTCCTCTCACACATTGCCTCCTTTCTTGCCACCAGCACTCTGTGTAGTAAATAGTATTGTCTCAAATTTTCAGATGAGGGAACTGAGGATAAGAGAGGTCTAGAGATCGAAATCAAAAATTGTGGGGTTTTTTTGTTTGTTTGTTTATTTGTTGGTAAATAGCACATGCGATTTGAACACAGGTCTGTTATTCCAAATCCATTCTTCTTCCCATTATATATCTGATCCATCCCCCTAACCCTGTTCATCAGTACATCCTGTGTGTTTTCTATAGCCTGCCAGTTCCATGAAATATTAATAATGTTTCCCAAAAAAAGATTCTGTGGTTAAACAAATTTGGAAATCACTAAGCTAAACAAAGTTAAACAGAGTTTTTTTTAAAACACAGGAAGTCTCAGAACATGTTCATGCTAATGTGCATTGTGAATCTATAAACAGCTCAAAGGCAGAGGTTTCTAAAACTGACTTGACCACAGAAACCTTTTTTCTTATAGGCATCTTGCAAAACTAAGGATCCACAAAACAAACAATGGGAAACTCTGCAACACAAGACTTGATACAATCCTCCTTCAACCAGTTGTTAGAAAGTTTTCTTTGGCCTAACATGTTACACTATTGCCAGGTTGATGAGAAGACAGGTTTTCATCAATGATGGGGAACAAGGTCCAGCTGCCTAGGCATGCTCTCCATAGAGCGGTAAACACCTCCCCAGTGGGTCCTTCATCTGATTTGGTTGTATCAAGCCAATGTTAGGAGGCACGGCTATTTGGGGAGACTGAGTTTGGGGTTTTTTTCTGGCATCTTTGACATGAAAGAATAAAAAGACTTAAAATTCTGAAGAAAAACAGATTACGAATAACAATATTGTAGGGCTGTCTCTGAAAGGCATTACTTAGAATTACAATGAGAACCACTAACTTCTAAATGAAAAAAACAAATACAAAAACTTGCACACACACACTCAGAGCTAGATAAGCTCTAATATTGTCACCATATAAAAACTGACCCAACAGCTATAATCATTTCAAAATATACAAATTTCTCTTTTTCTTTCCATGTTTTTTAGGCAGTGAATTATTTTATTTTATTTTATTTTATTTATTTATTTTTTGGTAAAAGGTTAGTCTCATCCATGTAATTTGATAGCAATTGCGTCCCACAGTTAGTCTGGCAGTAAGTTTGCCTATGGTGTGTTCAGGTGTGAGGATCAGGGATTTATGTTTCCATTTGACTGTTGTCTTTGGACTACTGTGCCTCTGGGTTACCAGGGCTGAGAGGAAGGCAGTTTCTCATGGAGAAAAATGAAAGGTGGGTGGTATGAATAACAACAAAGTCAGGAATCTAAGATGCCACAGTCTCCAGGTCCTCCAGAAGAACAGCTTCAAACAGCATGTAGGTGGTAAGTGGTTTTTATTAGTATTGCCATAAATTTCCTAACCTCATAGGAAATGTCACCTCTGTGGCCAGAGGGGTAATAAATTGGGGATCAAGAGAACTTAAAGTTGTACACTGGAAAAGGTGTTAGGCTCTTCCTATAAGATTCCCATTTAAAACAATTTTACCTATATGGTTTTCGATATCTTATTAAAACAGCAGATGATATTTTTCAAAGATAAGCTATCATTAATTAAAATAAGTATAAGACAGTCATTGAGGAGGTCTTTCTGGAATATCAAATGCAATTCATGTTAGGTAGACTTGAGAGAAAAATAACCACAGACATAGTTAAAAACTGGGTCATAGTGGAAACCATGTCTCTGCTCATGGGTGATAACACTTGAGATCATAAAAACTGAATAAGAAGAATTTTAGGTCAAGATGGCAGAGTGGAGAAATACTGTGCTTGTTTCTTCTAATGACCATACCAAAATTACATATAAACTACAGAACAACCATCACTGAGAATTGTCAGGAGTCTAGCTGAACAGAAGTCCTATAGCTAAGAACATACAGAAGAAGCCACCTGGAGACAGGTAGCAGGGGCAGAGATAAAGAAGGGCTGGTCCCACACCCCCGTGTGGCAGTTAAAAATTGGGAGGGTTACCCTGGCTATGGAGGTGCCCTGGAAGGAACAAGGGGTACCAGCCCCACACCAGGCTCCCCAGCCCAGGGCTATAGTGCCAGAAGAGAAGTCCTCACAGCTTCTGGTTGTGAAAACCAGTGGAGACTGTAGCTAAGCGAGACAGACGGCTGCTGGCATCCCAGGAATTCCTCTTAAAGGGCCCACCCACAGACTCACTCACTGACAAACTCACTCACTCAATCAGAGCTCCAGCACTGGGGCAGCAACTCCAAAAATTCCAGGGACATATGGGGAGGAAATGAATTGTCTGGCATCAGGGCGAGGGCTAAAAGAGCAGCTCTCTCCCAGACAGAAGTACAGGTAGAATTCATTATTTCTTTGTTGAGCCCTCCCGACTCCTGGCCTACAGACACAGGAGGCCACCATATCTGAGTCTCCATCAACCTGCTAACACTCTTCACCCTACCCTTGTGATTCCCAGCCAAAATGGGGACACAAAAACCTTGTCCCCACCCCACTTAACTGGTCCACCCAAGCCGCTTCCAGTGGCTTTTCCATACAAATGGCTTGGCTTGCCTCATGCTAAGGACTTTCCTAAAATCTCTCAAAGGTTCATAAACCCTAAACCAGCAGCATCTGGCCTCAGGGTGGCCTGTATTGCTTGCTAAGCAGCCCTAAGACTGGCCTAGGAGTAGGCAGACTCATTTCAAGGCTTGGCCTCTCTAAGTCACCTCCAAGCCCAGTGCAGGTGGCTGACATCTGTGGATTGCTTTGTGGCTCATACCAGGTGGCCCCAGGCAAGGCACAGGCTGTGGCTGAATTCAGCCTGCCATAAGGCCCCTCCTGGGAGGCCCCAGGGACAGCAGACCCAGTGGCTGGTTTCAAACTGAGCCAGAGCACCACCTGACTGTCTCCAAGGAAGATACACCCAAAGGGCAGACTGGGAAGGCACCAGAGCTCTGCTAAAGTGAACCCTGCTGTGTAGGGTCAGCCCCTTCACAACAGCTTCTCCACTGAGTCATGGCCAGTCCTCACAACCATTCAGCCTGAGGGTCAGCCCCTCTTATTGACATGCAAACAGCAACCGAAGCTCAACTACAACAGGACAGGACACAACCTACACAAAGGACACATCTGGAGCACCCAGCTCAGGTAATGAGGAAAACTGTGCCACTGGGCCCCACAGGAAGTGACTACAGAAGGCCACTCTGCTAAGACTGGGGAGACATAGCAGCCCTACCTCATACAGAGAAACAAACACAGGGAGGCAGCCAAAATTGAAGATAAACAAACTTCTCCCAGATAAAAGAACAGAACAAAGCTCCAGAAAAAGAACTAAACAAAATGGAGACAAGCAACTACTAGATTCTGAGTTCAAAACACTGGTTCTAAGAAAGCTCAATGAAATTAAAGAAAGAGTAGATGAAATCAGTGAGAATTTTAACAAAGACATAGCAAACATACAAATGGAGATCGAAAACATAAAAAAGAACCAGTCAGAAATGAGGAATATAATAGCTGAAATGAAGAATACATTAGAGAGAATCAACAATAGGATAAAGCAGAGGCTCAAATCAGCAATTTAGAAGATAAGGTCATAGAAAATACCCAATTAGAACAGCAAAAAGAAAAAAAGAATAAAAAAAGAAAAGGGCAGTTTAAGGGGCTTCTAGGACAACATCAAGCATACCAACATTCACATCACTGGGGTACCAGAAAAAGAGAGAGAGAGAGCAAGGAATTAAAAACCTATTTGAGGAAATAATGATGGAAAACTTCCCTGACCTGGCATAGGAAACAGACATGTACAACCACAGGAAGTGCGGAGAGCTCCAAACAAGATGAACCCAAAGATGCCCACCCCAAGACACATCATAATTAAAATGGCAAAGGTTAAATACAAGAAAGAATCTTAAAAGTAGCAAGAGAAAAGCAGTTAGTTATCTACAAGGAAGCTCCCAGAAGACTCAATGAATTTCTCACAAAAACTTTGCAGGGATTGGCAGGAAATATTCAAAGTGATGAAAAGCAACAACCTACAACCTACCCAGCAAAGCTATCATTTAGAATCTAAGGACAAATAAAGAGTTTCCCAGACAAGAAAAAAGCTAAAGCAGTTCATCACTTCCAAACAAGTATTACAAGAAATGGGACTTCTCTAAGACCAAAAAAAAAGAAGAATAAAATGGCAATAACTATGTATCTATTACCAATTGTTTTCAATGTAATAAATTAAATGCTCCAATCAAAAGACAGAGGGTTGCTGAATGGATTGAAAAACAAGACCCTTATATATGCTGCCTATAAGAGACCACTTCAGATTAAAAGACGCACACTGAAAGTAAAGGGATGGGAAAAGATCATTCATGAAAATGGAAATGGAGGAATAAAATGGGGTAGCAATAATTATACCAAACAGAACAGTCTTTAAAACAAAGGCTATAACAAGAGACACAGAAGGACCCAGTAATTGCACTTCTGGGTATTTATCCGAAGAAACCCAAAACACTACTTTGAAGGGACATGTGCATCTATATGGTCATTGCAGCATTATTTACAGTAGCCAAGATATGGCGGTGACCTGGGTGTCAATCAATGGATGAATGGATAAAGAGGTCATATATGTATACATAATGGACTATTACTTAGACATTAAAAAGAATGTAATCTTGCCATCTGCAACTACATGGATGAACCTAGAGGGTATTGTGCTGAACGGAGTTAGTCGGATAGAGAAAGACAAATGCCGCATGATTTCACTTACATGTGGAATCTAAAGAACAAAACAAACAAAACAGAAACAAACTCATAGATACAGGGAACATTCTCATGGTTGCCAGCTGGAAGAGTGATCGGGGGAGATGGGTGAAAAAGGGGAAGGAATTAAGAAGTACAGATTGGTAGTTACAAAATAGTCATGGGGATGTAAAGTATTACCATAAGGAATATAGTGAATAATATTATAATAACTATGTATGGTATCAAATGGGTACTAGATTTATTGGGGTGATCACTTTGTAAGTTATATAAATGTCGAATTCCTATGTTGTACAGCTGAGACTAATATAATATTGTATGTCAACTGTAATTGAAAAATAAAACAGTTATTTAAAAAAAAGACTGAAAAATAAGTTTCAACCTACAGGGCTTCAAAACAAGATGAAAAAGGGGATTTAAGATGCAACAAGAGTGGTCAAAATTTTACCAAACTTGAAGTCTGGGAAAAGGCTTAAAATTATTTTACCCAGGAACTTCAGAGCACAGCAGATGGGCCTCATGTTTGAATATTTAACGTATTTCCACTTTTAGTTTTATTTCATATATTTTTCCAACTCTTTTTATTTCTTTTTTTTTCCTTGGGTTTTTGAACAGCATGTAAATTTGAGATAATAAAGTTGTCTGAAAAGACACAATGCCTCTTAATCTGTAGGTTTGGTTTAAATGAAACTGAATATAAAGAATTTTGTAGTAAAATGCATGTCCAAGTCAAGTAAATTTTTATATTAAACTAATATTTGTTGCTTTATTATTTACTTTCTATTTTTATTTTTTATGGAGTGTATTGGCCTTTTCACGTCTGTTGCTCATTTGTATATGAGAGTGTTTCTATTTTTCTTATTGATTTTTATGAGCTAATTCTATATTAAGGATAAAACCTTTTTGCTTTCTATATATTTTGGTAAACTACTTTGGGCATATTTGGGATATAGTGAAATACCTTCTCTTTTTAATAAAAATGGAGGCAAATCACAGAAAAATAATCACCAACCCAAAAAGAAGAGGGAAAATTTTATATTTTACTGACCATTTCAAGATATATGCTGCATAAATAATCCAATCCATTATTTGGGTTATTTCAATTTTTATGAGGACCTATTACTAATTTTTAAAACTTTGAAAGCATAGTAGATTTTGTGTATTATATTATTTAAAATCCCAAATAAAACTGACCTACCACAGAAAACCTTTCTTTTCATCTTTAGGTGTGTTTCCCAAAAGAAGAAAGTATAGTTTTTTCCTCTTTATACTCAAATTGTCTGAGATGTGAAATGAAAAGCTAATTGTATGAATTAAACTTAAACTAAAAACACACATACTCATACAGATAATTGCTCAAGCATGCATTGAAAAGAGAGTCTGTGAACAGAATAAAAACATTTCCTGTTTCCTCTTTTTATTTCTACTCTTTCTGCAGTTTTGACAGGCCCGTTACTGTTGACATACTCGCATGATATGGGTGGATTTTCTAGTAGCTATCGTACCATGGTTTTCAAGATTCCTTAACTCTAATAACAATGGCTTTGAACAATGATAGAAATGGCTAGTGTGCCCAGCATTGGGCTGCATGCTTTCTGTGCATTATCTGATTTAATACAACAGCCCTATGGGGGTAGATACTGTGATTAGCTCCATTTTGCATACAAATAAATGGAGTTTAAATAGTCATTTGATCAAATTCACACGGCTAGCAAATAGTAAGGTGTGATTCCCACCCAAGCCTTGCTGGCTCCAGACTTATGGGCCGACCACTACAGTGCACTACCTCTCAAAACACAGAACAAAACAATAAAGAGAGTTATTATCACATTTGGCTTTTTAACACAGAAGGCAGATTCCTAACAGAAAAAACAAAGGAAATCTGACTGCTCCCTAAATCTGATTTACTTAACGAATTAGGCACCTCAGTATCAGGGACTACAGAGATGATTATCTGGCCCCTGAGTTCAGACTGTAACAGAGGAGACAGATATACAAGTCAATGTAACTTATTTTGCCAGGCAGGACGGCTTCATGGAGGAGGTGACATTTCAGCTAAGGGTGGGAAGAGATGTAGGAAAAGAAGTGACTGTTGGACCCGGAAATGGGAACACAAAAAGCATCAGGAAGGCGGGTGGAGTTAGCCTTAGAAACAAATTATCACAGTGTTGCAATCACCCCGTAGGGATTGAGTACATACTAGTATTACAGGCCAGATACGGTACTAAGCATTCATATTCTCATTTATTTCTCCCCATAATTTATGAAACCAATATCATTACCTCTGCATTACAGAATGGGACCCTGAGACAGTTTCCATAACCTGTCTGAGGTCACCATGCCAGAGAACACAAGAACCCAGGCCATTCTACACCTAACCATTACACAATACAGTCTCCTCATTTTCTTCTGAAGCAGGAAGAAATGAAGGCGTAATGGAAAAGACAGAGGTACATTTGTTTGTGGGGGAGAAATTACACTTAATAGTGTCTGTTTCTCTATGAAGTGGAAGCTAGGCTATTTGCCCAAAATGAGGAAGTATGATTGGATGGGAGACTTGAAGAAAATTTTAAACATTCACATCTATTTAGGAGTTGAGAGAAGAAGTGGTTTACAGAGCAACCATGAGAGTGCAGTTGAAGAAGAAAGCCCTATATTTGCAATGGAACACATCTGCATGGTTACTTAATGTGAAAACAAAGGCAATTGACCAAGAAGCTCTCATACCAGCGTTCACTTGGGAAAATCCATGGAGACAGGACACATGGGTCCCTACCTCTCCTTTAAGTCTTTGGCATCATAGAGAAACCTAACCAGTCCAGGTTTCAGATTCGAGGAGAGGAATCTGAACTTTGTTCAGGCTGTGGAGCTTTTAAGCAAGCTCCTTCATTAGAAGGCATCACCCCTCCCCTGGCATAATCAAGGGCCAAGATGCAAAAGCTACACAGAGTGATGGCACCTTGGCATAAGCCTGTCCTGCCAGCTCAGGGCGCATGACTAAGGGTCCCTGGCTTCTTCCCTGGTGTGATCAGGGGTTGAACTCCACACTTTGAGTTATAGCTGTATGATGCGGAAAGCTATCTGGAGCTCTCACCATGTCAGCATTCGGGGTGATGAAGTACCATGCTATCCTCTGGTAGGACAGGGAGAGGCTAAGCTCCATGCCTGGATGTTGACGAGGAATGATTGATTGCTCTAAGCACTAAATCCTAGTCTCTTTCCAGGGAGCTTTGCAGGAGGCAAACTCCTTTTCAGGGAGGGCCATCAGCAGGGGGTCAATCTTGGAAAGTTAACCCTTACCTCTTATTCGCATTTCTTCCTCAGTCTTGTTGACAGCAAGAAGAAAGGGATCTGGTACCCAAAGACTCCCATTTTCATTCTCATGTGGTTGTGCAAAAACTGCAGCTTGTATGCACTTACATTTATCAACTGTTGGTACCATCAGTTATTTTATTACCTGTTTTGAACAGCTTTATTGAAATGTATTAGGTTGGTGCAAAAGTAATTGCGGTTTTTGCATTTATTTTTAACCTTTTAAACCGCAATTACTTTTGTAACAACCTAATAGTTGACATACAATCAAGTGTGAATATTTAAATTGCACAATCTGAAAAGTTTTGACCTGTGTCCACACCCTTATCCTGTGAAACTAACACAGGATAATGAACAAGTCCATCACCCCCAAAAGAGCTCTCATGCCCCTTTGTCATCCAGCCTATTCTTTCTCACAACAGATGCTTAGGTGTCCTGCTTTGGTCCTTTCACCTTTTCGTTTTATGACTTCGGTGCCTGTGGCAAATACAAAGCTACCTTCAAAACCAGAATATGTTAACGATTAGTGATTTTAAAACAAAAGACTAGAGATACAACTATTACCATAGTAGTGAAAAGTAAAAATGGAACTGGCTACATATTACTTAGCCATTAATCTTGATGACAAAAACTTTGGGCCAGATTCCCACAACAGATTCCACACAGCCTCTCATGGAATCATTCTGTAAGGAAACTTGTTACGCAGAGTACTTGCACGCCCTTTGCCCTTTTGTTCCCCATTGGAATCTCCATGCTTCCATAGGCTCAGACTACACGTCCCTCAGAGACAGGCATCCCATCCCTGGGCAGCAGCATATAATGGCTCCCTCCACCCAAACTGTGAGCTCAAAATCAGGTTCCATTCTTGCTTGTGCTAGCATCTGCTACACGTACAAGATGTTACAGAATCTCTCTTATCTCATCCCTGGCCTTTGGTTGCCCAAACCACCTAGTCCTGAGTCTCTTAACCAGAGTCCCCCCCATTGCTCCTGCATGAGTCTTCCCTCCCAGCTTGGCTCATCTCCCCAAGTTTGACTCCCTCGCCTGATGACCAGCTTCAGCTGAATTCCCTCTTGCAAATTCTCATATACTGAGCACGTCAACCCCTACCCAATCCTGGCCTCCCTGGCCCACCTGGTCTGTCACTGACCATCCAAATCCCAGCATGACAGTTTAATCCCATGTCCATCCTCCTTAGCCTAATTAATTTTGCATTTAAGCAGCTTCCATGATAAATTATACTTTTTTTCTTTAGTCCTCAAGAGTCAGTTTAAACCTAGGAAAATGAAAGCAGGATTCTTTCATCTAAACGCAGTATATCAGTGTTTAGAAATCTTATCTTTGCACATCAAAAATCAACTATACTTATTTAGTTAGTGATGCAAAATAAAGTAGCAAAATAACCTCTGAATCCCATAAAACCTGTAAGTGAGAATGGAATGAACGAGTATGCCACATTCGAGCACTTTTAACATGTACGCTCTTCACCTATTGGGGCTGATGTAGCCCAGATAAAGAGGCACATGTTAAAAATATATTAAATATGAAAATAAATTTAAAAATATATAAAAAATATAAGTTGGGCTTATAAGTTGGGCCAATTTATAAACAGAACTATAGCTGTGACTATAAAAATATGCAATCTACAGTATAGAATTGTGATCATATACCCTAAAGAAATATTGCCTTTAAGCCCTGAAAAATATGAAACATCTGTTATTCATCTCCACAGACACAAAAAAAATTTAAATGGCAGCAAGAAAATGTAAGTTGAATGGATGCATGGAAGAATAGTGACAATGGTTAAACCAAGGGGCAGGTTAGGGCAGCCTTTCTATCTTACCAATGACAGGGACACATTTTCTCAGATGACTTTAGAAATGCCACTTATAAACTTAAGGCTGTCTCAGGGCTATGGACACGATTCTAAATTGGGGGTGGCTTATACTTGCAGAGTATGTGCTTCAAATGGAAATTTCCACTGCAGACAGAGCCCTATGCTTAAGAATAGGGTGGTTACAGAGGGGAGTGACTGTCCCAAAACTAAATCTCAGACATCTTTCAGTCTGCGAGCCTTTACTTCAGCATCTTTCTAGGACTTGATGCCATTTGTTCAGATTTTGGTTCAGGCTCTTTCCACCCTGAGCAGAAGAGGGATTAAAATCCAGGAAAAGGAGAACCACCTCTTGCGACTCAGAATGTATTCTGAGCAGGATGGTTGCTCCCAGCCTCACCTCTCCCTGGTGCAATCAAACAGAAGGAATTGCAAATTCTTTAGGGCCACCTCTAAGTGGGTTTTTTCAGTTCGTTGGAAAACCTCAAAGGTAAAGATTTAATTAGGAATTTAACATTGGCTTCGAAAACGAAGCCACAATGTCTAGGTTTCAAACAGGGGAGAAGTTGAGCCACTCACAAAAGAGTTTCCTGCTGCAAATTCTTTAGTGGCAAGAAGTGTGTCTCGCTAATTGGGGTGATGGCCAAGAGGACGTCAGCGGCCAGCCCTTTGCCCAGGGTGACTGCCTCCATGAGGAATGGCAATGTGCCCTTTTTGTGCACTCTGAAAGGCGCCCAGTGGGGAGACCTGAGGAGCTCCTGGCTGCCTTTGTGGAGAGGGCAGGTCTGGGCAGACCTGGGCCAGCAGGGCTGAGCAGCCACCTGCTGACTGGGCCTTTCTTCCTCGTGAACTAGTCCAGGGGATTCCATTAGAGAAAGTGCTGCTTCAAGCAACCCGTGGCCACCTTTAATGATTTCCAGGGAAGGAAATGAGTCTCCCAAATCAATTATGACACTCAATTAGGTTATTTAGGCTGATGAATCCCAAGTGAAATCAGAGGGTGCTATATGTGATTCAACGGCCTGCAACTCTCAGCTTCAGGGCCCAGGGGCTGCCATGTTGGTATTTTGCTAATTTTCTCTTTATAACTTTGTAGTGCATTGCTTGGTACCAGCCCAGTCCTGAGCATAGAGAGAGCGCCCAATGCAAAATGGTTGAGTATAAGTCTCAATGCCTCTCTTTTCTCTGGGTTTGGTCAGTATCTAAGCACCCACTTGGGTGATCAGGAATGCTTGATGTACACATTTTACATAATGACAAAATGCTGAACATCTTTAATGCACAGTCTTTTCATTTCTTTACTGATTCAAATGGTTAAATCACACAGATGTTTTTCAATAGTAAAAATTTCCAAATAATTTGTTGTTACATAAACAACTGCCCTCTGAGAAAGAGTGCAACAAAAAGAAACAAAGGTTAAATCCATACATAGGAGCTATGCAAATCCTAGGAGACAGGACCCATAACTCGTCTCCGAATTAGAAAGCGATCCACAACTAGAGGCAGAGTCTCTGTGTGCAAGTGTTGTTGGAGACACCAGCTTGTCACCAAGCTGTCGTTCCCTAATACGCAACATGAAGATTTCCCTGTTGTTCTCTATCCCTTTGGGGCTCTCTCCCTGTGCACTGCACCCTGCCACCACAAGTCTCACCACTTCAGGGGTGCCGCAATTGGTGAAAAGCACTCAGCACAACAAGTGACTACAACCACCCTGAGCCTGACTCCCCACACCATGCTCTCTGCTTACTAAATCACATGCCCAAAATCCACCTGAAGGGGGCGCTCTTTTCTAAATTGAGTAAGGTCGCCGTACCATCTAGAGGAGGCCCCATAGTTAAGCTTAGTTGCATTACTGTAGCTCTCTCTGACCCACTTCTAACATACAGCAACTTCATTGAATGGGCTTGGTAGATGTTCATAGCTGCAGAGCTCCACTGCAGCAAACCCCAGAAAGAGATAAAAGAGAGTATGGAGAAAGTCAACATCCAAAATAAAGGCTCAGAATTTTCCAGAATTGAGGAAACTTGAGTTCACAGACACAGAAATCATGACATATGCCAAGAAAAATAAATAAAAAGAAATCCACACCTGATGCATTTTAGTAAAATTGCAGAAAACCAAAAAGACAAAGGAAAAATCTTAAAAGCAACAGGAGAAAATGATCCACAAATTATAGGTAGACTCTCCACTTCAATAACGGAAGCCAGAAAAGAGTGAAATAATATTTTCAAAGTACTGACAGAAAATAACTGCCAACTTACACCCTCAGCACAACTATCTTTCAATCACAAAGACAAAACAAAGACATTTTTGGCAAACAGATGTTGAAATCATCACTAAAAGATCTTTACTAAAGAAACTTCCAAAGGGTGATGAGCAGGAAGAAGGAAAATGAGCCTAAGAAGGAAAATCTGAGAGACGGAAGGAGAAATGCTTTAACATGTTGGTAAATTGAATTTGATGACTTTAAAGACAGAAACATTCAAGATGGGGGAAGAGAGTGATTAGAATTAAAATATATTAAAGATCTGTGTATTCTTCCAAAGAGAGACTAAGGCATTGATTGCTGCTTTGTTAAGTTTCCGAATTTCAAGGGTAATCACTAAAACCACACAAATAAAATTAATAACTTTCAGAGGGAAGAACAAAATATCCATCAATCCCCAAAAGACAAGAAGGTAAATGGAAGAACCATAGAAAATGTGAATCAAATAGGAAGGAAGAAGTAAAATGGTTTGTTTTTTTTTTAAAAAAAAGCCCAAATATATCAGTAATCACAGTAAGTGTAATTGTATTAAACTTGCCAGAAAAAATAAGAGTATCAGACTGGATTCAAACTAAAATCCTACTGTATATTATTTATAAGTAGTACACCAAAAACATACCTAAGGATATGGAACAATGGAAAATAAAAGGACAGGAAAAAGAAAACTACCTTTCACCATGCAAATGCTAATCATAACAGCGCTGGAATAGCTATAATAATAGCAAATGAGATAGACGTTAAGACAAAAAACAAAAACAAAATATTCTTATGGATAGATAGTGTCCCAACATAATGACAAAAGTTTCAACTCCCCAGAGAAGATATAACAATTCTAAAATCGCATATAACTAATAAAATAGCTTTAAATGATATAAATCAAAAGTTGATAGAAAATGGATAAATCCTTTCTCATAGTGATAGATTCTGATACACCTCTCTCAATTCTTAGTAGGTCAAAGAGATTAAAAAAAAAACTAGTAGAGATATAGTGGCATTTTGTTGAGCAATAATTTTATTTTTTAAAATCAGAAATATAACTGCCACTCTGAACATAAGGACTTGATCTAATCCAGTAAAAAGAAAAGGAACCTTATGCTTTATTTAAGCTGAAAAGCCTCGTGATGGTTGCATGTATAATTTCCAGGAGGCATTTTGAAATTTTTAAATTGTTTAGAGACCTTCTACATTAATAACTCACTTTCATCCACTGATCTAGTGAAATCTACACACTTTAAATATATTAACATAGAAGATTTGAACAACACATAAATTTGATTCAATAAACATATAGGGAAATCTGTATCCAATAACTTAAGAATACATTCTTCTGAAGAACTCATGAAATATTTATGAAAACTGACCAAATGTAAGCCATAGAGCAATTCTCAAGAAGTTTCTAACAAATGACATCTGACCACAACAGAATTATGTTTAAAATCAATATATGAAAGTCAATTACATGTCTACATACGGAAAGAGAAAAATGTAATTACCAAAAAAGTTACTCTATTTCATCTGAAATAAAATAATAAGAGGAACCTAGGAATAAATAATACTAGCAGCAAATACGTATATGTTTCTTACTATTTCCCAGAACAGTTCCTATTTGCTTTGCATATTACTTCATTTACTATTTACAATAGCCCTTTGAAATGAGCATAATTATTATCCCCACTTGAAAGACGAAGAAACTGAGGCACAGAGAGGATACATAAGTTTACACAGCTGGTAAACGTCAGGATTCAAACCCAGGTAGTCCAGTGTCAACTTCTGCACTCTTAGCCCCTAGTCTTTCCTACTTCTCAAAAAACATGCAAGATCTTTCTGGGGAAACCCATAAAGCTTTGTTGAAAGAGATTCAGACCTAATAAATCATTGGATACACCACATTTCTGATTAGAAAGAACACAAATCATTAAGACATCAATGCTTCCCCAGAATTGTTCCCTAAATTCAACAGAATTTCAATCAAAATCTAAACAAGTTGCTTCTAGAAATTCAACAACATGGTGGTAAAATTTATATGAAAAGAACAAATGGTCAATAATGCTGAGACATTCCTAAAGAAGAGTAAGATGAGATGACGTGCCCCACCAGATATAAAGACTTATTATATTCTGTATTCATTAGGGTGATGTGGTGCTGGCATAGAAATAGATAAATTTGACCAAAGGAACTGAACTTCTGCTGTCAGTTTGTTGCTACCACCTATTCTGGCTACACAGAGCTTTCAACTTTTTGAGCAATTGCTCCCTCAAAGTATCGAATGATTTTGGTGAATAATTTTTACGTTTACTCTCAAACGTGGTCAGACACTAATTTCTGCAATTTGAATTAAGTCTATTGATATAGTTAGTGTCGCCAGTTCCAATTTAGAAGAATACGGAATTCCAAGACTCTTATACAGAGGGGGGTAATATACATTTTGGGCCAAATTAAGATACCTTTGAGAAGGAGAGCGAGCCCTATGTATAATTAAATTATACCTGTCAAACTAGGATGGACAGTCACCCTACTTTCACTGCATTCTGTTCTCTTGTAATAATCAGTTTGCTCTATCAGTTAGGCCAATTATTTCTAGGCCAACTGATAACTTTTTAAAAAATATTGGTCAGAGTGATTTAAGGCTCATGACACATGTTTTTTTATGAGAAGCCCACCTTGACTATTTAACCAGTCAATGACCACAGTTGAGCTGTGGGTACACAGTGGTACTTGAGACAATCATTCCGCCCATACAGCATGGGCAGTGGGATTGGAGTCTTGGGTTCAAATCCCTTCTCTGTCCTATGTATCTTTGTGACTTTGGGAAAGCCAATTAATCTCTCTGAGACTCAATTTCCACAGTTATAAAATATAAGAAATAAAACCTATATTTCAAGGCTGTAGTAAGGAATGAACAAAATAACAAATACAAAAAGCCAGCATATAACTCCTACCCCATAGTACGTGCTCAATAAACAGTAGATTGAGTATAATTATTACTAATATTAACATAATATCAGTAATATTGGTACCACTGGAACTGGAACTGGTATCACTGGTTCCAATGGAGTGAGTGTTGTTTTACTCTTTCAAATATAGCTTGAACGTTTCCATTGAAACCCATTATTTCAGCCTTAACCCCAAAGATGTACAGCCCACCTCCTGTGATGCCTGAAGCTTGCCTTCCGCAACTCCGGCCTGGTACCCACAGTCAAAACTTACCTCTGCTATGCTCTGCCTCCTGGAGACACCGAGGGTTTTCTCAATGGAAAGCCTATACCCACCCATTCAGATCTCCGCAGATCACTCACCTTAGGGCCATTCCAGATCACCGTGTGGCCCCAAGAAGTACATTTTCTTGGTCTCCAAGTCTCCTCTCCTCTCCTCTCTGGCTCATCTTGCTATATCCATGGCAACCTGCTATGACTTCTGCCAAATAAAAAGCATAATGTTAACACATTGATTTGTTCATCATAAACTCAACACAATTGGTTTATAAATTTGGGCTCCAGGCAAACCTGGAGGCAAACCTTCCCAGTTTCCTAAAAGGGACCCCAGCCTAACCCAAAGCCACAACATGGTAGGGCCAGAACCCTCATTTATTCCAATCGTTGCATAATCAACATAGATAAAGAGGCATAATTCCCTTGAAAGATTTTCTAGTTCTAAAGGTCCTCCTTAAAGTGTGTTTCCCTCACTATTGTGGTTCTAAACGATGGCCACGGCCTCAAGGCCAAATTACAGCCTTTGGCGGCCGGTTTCAGTCTGGTGGTTACGGCAATGAATTCGGAGTCAGGAATCCTGGAGTCTCAGCCAACTATTCCCTGGGTAACCACAAGCCAGCAAGCTGCCTCTGTCTCAGTTTTTCTATCAGTCAAATGGGGTAATTTTTCCTTTCTTTCAGCTACTTCAAAGGAATATGTTATGACAATTAATTACCCCATGGCCACAGTAAACTTGGAACTTTCCACGTGGTAACAAAGCTCTCATCAGCTTTTTCCTTCAAATTATAATCATTTAATCTCAGGATACTTTAGGTTTTGGATGTCTGAACGTTATAGCTGGAGGTTCAGTCAGGGGCTTTTTCTCTAGGGTTATTCAGCCGCATACTCAATTGCCTTAGTGCTGGCTGGTGGAAGCGACGGCATCTTCCAAAACATTAAACCAAAGAGGCTGTATTTCGTTCAAGAGAACAGCATTGCTAAATGCCAGGCTTTTCCATAATATAAGCACCTGACACCATTGGAGAAAATATTCTGAAGAATACAGTCTGATATCCACAAGCAAGTACGGGTTGGTGAAGATTCCCTTCACTGCATCCTTTCCTTGTATGACACCGAGATATGTCTTTGTTTGCCGTGCTTCTATTTCCTTTAGTTCTAAAGGGATCTGTTTTCCACAGTCCATATTTTAATATTTCCACACTGATAAATTCACCATTAACAGACCTATGGAGGTGAGAATCCACCTAGAAATACTACCTTCAGAGTAGCTTTGAGAAAGAAACAACTTTCAGCTTGAGTTCTTATAGTTGATAAAAATGATAGCCATTAGGAAAAGAAAGAGATCATATAGTTAGAAGATAGGTTATTTTTAAAAGAACTTAATGTACTATTTATATTACTCATTTTTCCTCTTTAGTATTGTTTTCATGCACATTACTTTTGAATAAGAATGTTAACTTGGATAATTTAGCAGAATATTAAAATGTCACCACATAATGTAGATTATGAATGCATTCTATTGTATTTTCTAGAATGGTTAACTGACAACTGAGATTGAAAAACAAAAAACAAAAAACAAAACTAATCCCTGGTGTAAATAAATAAAAATTATAGCACTAGGGATTTTAGCCAACTATAGGCCACGACTTTAAATAGATTTCATTATTATTGCTTAACTATGTTTATGTCCTAAAAAGAACTCCAAAAAGTTCTGTATTGCATATACATTAGATATGGGAGTTTAATTCACTTTGAACTCGTGTGGTATAGTGGGAAGATTAGTCATCAATTAGAAATTCAGCTTCCCAGGTTCGGGTCCACATCTGTACAACTTCAAAGTCTCCGCTTGGTTCTGCCACTAACTCTCTTTGTGATTTTGGGTGAATCCTTTCATATTTGGGGGATCTAATTTCCTGAGAGTTATGGGTTGAAGTTTGTCTCCCCTCCCCCCTTGCAAAAATAAAAATGATATATTGAAATCCTAACCCTCAGTACCTCAGCACCTTATTTGGAAATAGGACTCTTGCAAATGTGATTAGTTAAGAAGAGATCATACTGGAGTAGGGTGGGCACCTGGTCCAAAATGACTGGTGTCTTTTAAGAAGGCATTGAAGACAGACTCACACATGTGAAAATGAAGGCAGAGATTGCACCTCTATAGTGTAAGCCAAGGAATGCCAAGATTACCAGCAAACCACTGGGAGGCAAGAAGAGGCAAGGAAGGAGTCCTCTATAGGTTTCAGACGGAGCAGGACCCTGCACACCTTGATTTGAAACTTCCAGTGTCCAGAACTGTGCAACAATAAATTTCTGTTGTTGTGAGCCACCCCGTTTATAGTACTTTGTTCTGGAAGCCCTAGGAAACTAAAACACGCTCTTTAAATTAAGACGGCTGGATTCTGAAAGCCTCATCCATAAATATATGTTTATTATTTGAAGTCAGGTGTCAACACACCTTTTCTGTAAAGGGCCAGCTAATAAATAGTTTAGGCCTTGCAGGTAATGTGATCTCTGTCACAGATACTCAGCTCTGCCGATAGAAAGCTGTCATAGGCAATACATACATAAATGAGTGTGGCTGTGTTCCAATAAAACTTTATGGACACTGGACTTTCATATAATTTTCCTATGTCACAAAATATTGTTCTTTTGAAAAATGTTTCTCTACCATTTAAAAATGTACAAACCATTCTTAGCTCCCAGGCCACACAAAAACAGACAGGGGGCTGGATGTGGTCTGCAGGCTATAGTTTGCTGAACCCTGTTCCAAGTGGTTGACATGAGTTCGACTGACTTGGTAGAAAGCAAGACAGAAAAGCAATAGGCAGCCTTTTACCCAAGACACATGAGCTCAGCAGCCTGACTTTCTGTGGATAATAATTGGATTCATGGAGCTATGTCTCTCTCTAATAAAAATATTTGTTCTAAAACCACGTGAGAATTACATTTTAAAATGCATAATAGAGTAGTTTTTTTAAAACTCCATTTCATTACTTTATCTCTTTACTTTAGTGGTCAACATTAGTTTAATAGTAGCCCAAATATTAATAAAAACTATCACCATTTATTGAGCACGTACAAAATACCAAGCACTCTACTAAGTGCTTTACCCAGTTAGCTCATTAATCCCACAATAACCCCAGAAGTCACACAGTCCTAGATCCTGTTTACAAAAGAAGCTTAGAAAGATTAAGTAATGTGCCTGAGGCCACACCTAAGGGAGCAGGGAAAAAAATCAGGTGATTCTGACTCTAAGGTTCATAATTTATATTGTTGTTAATTTCTTGCTAGGGTTACTTGCAAATGTTCAATTTCCAAATAAATATTGTAATTTACTATAATAAATTATAATTTTCATTATATAATTGTCAAAACCTATAATTTTATTAGTAGTTAACAATAACCAATTAAAAATCAAATATACAATTCGCACTAACAACAAAGAATGAAAGGTGAGTAATTTAATGAGTAGAATGAAGTACAATGTTTTTACCGATACTGTTTCATAATACACTCTTTTCTCACCACCCAAATGAAAGAGAAGGTGGGAAAAAAACCAACAAACCAACCTGTTGATAATGTATGTGATTATGTTCCTCATTCAAGTGTATTGACAGATGGCAGAAAAGAGAAAAAAGGATGGAGATGCCAGGGAGATGGAGGGTGGTGTAATCAAATACAAAACCATCTGGATCCTGTCCCTCTGTGACCTAGTGTTTGTGGTTAAGTTAAACCTTTTGTATCATCACCTGACAGATCACAGACTGAAATTCTAACCTGAAGCATTCTTTCAACAAGCACAGAGCAGCAAAATATTCTTTGAGAAAATTATACACTTCATCGATATAAAGGTTAAGTCAATGAAATTATTAAAATGGTAGAACAGGATTTGAAGGCTTAACCTCCAAGGATGCCATCATGCCTGGCACACAGAGAACATACAATATGCCCAATATAAAATGTCCACAGAGTACAAACCCAGCAATCTGCTTTGTGTTACCTTCAAATAACCGTCAATGAGGAAAGTGTTTATAACTTGAAATATGGGAGGGGGATGGGGGATCCAGTAGCTTGCCACATGGAAATACATCCTTTTGTCGATTCCAGGAAAATGTCAAATCAGCACAACTGCTCCAAGACTCTTGGTCTTCACTTCTACATCGATTAAGCTGCACGTGCTAGGTTTTTGGCAAAGCCAGCTGCATTCATGGTGGGTTGGCATCCAATGGCTCAATAAAATAGCAGGCCCCACAGATTTCAATGAACACAATATTCACAGCTATTTTGCAGTTGTAAAAATTAAGACAGAATAAACAACTTGCTTCAAAACAAATTAGAAATCAGCAATAAGATTCAAGTCCAGCTTCAGTATCTTCTATTTACCTTTTCCTGAGGAGGTATTATGTATGGCTGCATTATGGAGCTTAATTGTGGTTTCATTGTTTTAACAATGGCTATATAGAATCAGTTGTCCCTTCTGAAGCTACAATAGAATTATGGAATTCTCACTACATCTTATTGGAAACCAGCTTCTGCCCATTTAATTTATTTCCGATGACATTTATTAAGGACTTTACTAGATCTGGAGGTGAAAAGGCTGAATAAAGACGGGTCCCACCCATGAGGACATGAGATTCTAATGACGGGTTGGGGGGGCGGTCAACACTCAAAGCAGATAATTTCAATGATCTGAAGCTAAAGGATAAGATAAAGGCATGGAGTACAACGGGAAGCTGGAAGAGGGGTACTGAGTCCAACTTCGGAGTCCAAAAAAGGCTTCCAGGAGGGGATGATGCCTAAAATGAGTCCTGAAGGGTAATGAGGATTTAGCCAATTGAAGAAAGGAGAAAAGGGCATCCCAGCCTGGAGAAACTTCATGAGAAAAACCAAGATGCAAGAAAGATCACAGAATATTCCAGACAGTATGCTCCAGGGAGAGAGAACAAAACTACTACCCTGAAATCTCCAATTCATGGCCTTCCTAAACAACAACAACAAAATTAAGTATCTGATGATTTATTAAAAGCTCTAAATTTAAGTGGGAAACTCATTGTTACTCTATGACGCCTATATCGGGATGGAGGATTTGGCTCTAGTATTATTTTTAAATATGGATTTATTTTTAGAAAACCAAAATACTTCCTTTGTCTAGTGTTTGGTGACATGACTCATGCCTGATTTCTGGTCAGTGCCATAATTAGGTAAAAGCTTGCTGGGACTCCAGGTAAGACAAATAGAAACTCAATGGCCTCTCAAGTATAATTCCTGAAAATTATTTACTGAACATCCTGAACACACAGCATTTCTTCTCAGGGCTTCTAGGCAGTACTTTGCCTTTTTTTCCCAGAGTCACTTGGTAAAAGGAAAGAAAAAAAGTGTGCATGAGATCAACAGTAGTGCCCTCTCTGCCCCAAGGTCTGTTGGGTGCCAAGTTGTAGAATTGGCAGATAGTCACCCCAAAGTGTGGAGGGAACAACCTGCATTATTAAAATAAATTCAGACCCACCTGGGTTTTAGCCTTGAGGAAAGGCATTCTATGTGGGGGAAGGTAGTTGTCCAAGAACCTCCAGCTTTATCCCCACTGCGTTTTTGTCCTGCTTGCTTCTATGCTTGGATGATGGGTACCACACCACCTGGATTGTGTCTGTATGACTCGGGCACTAGAACAGAACAGGGTACCTTTGGTTCTCCAACTGCATCAGGCGGAAGATTCCAAAAATAGTAAAAAAGAACAACAGTACTGGGAGCTAACAAAGTACTGGCTTCTCACCATCCAAAATTCGATCCTTAGGATAAACACTAACTCCAAAGGGCAATACAACTTCATTAGCACCCTACACTCATTCCTTTCTCCTTTCTTTGTCCTGCCCTGTGAAATGCAATAACACTTTCTCTTCTACAGGGTCAGGGTGTTGGGGAACACCCTTCCTGGCCAAGACCAAGAAAACTCTTTCAATCTACATTAGATGCAGTGGTTAAATAGGCCCCGAGTCAGACTGCCTGGGCTTGAACACCAGCTCCATCACTTACCAGATGTGTGACACTATGTAAATTACTTGGCCTCTTTGTGTCTGTAGAATGGGAATAACAGTGGTACTTAAAATGAAATAAGAAAATGCACATGCTATATTTAGCACACAGAGTATATGATTGATAATTATTGGTAGTTCTCTGTTTCCCAACTAGGACTCTAAAGTTTGAAGCCCTATTTTTGCATAGAAGACATGAATTTTCACTGAACTCTGGTAACTGCAACAATAAATGGTGTCACTCTTCAAAGGTACACCTGCGACATAACTACAGGAGGTGGCATGATCTCCGCTCCTCAGAGAATCATTTATACATAGGCCCCACCCTTGCTAGTCTCGATTACTGAACTGTGTTTTTTTTTTTATTTCCCTCATAATTTGTGATTACATTTACATATCTGTTCACTTGTTTTTTTCCTTGTCTCCACCACTAGACTGCAAGATACACAGGCATCTGTAAGATCATCTAGGTTTTACTTACTAATGAAACAGATAAATAAACTAGGGCTTCGAACATCACTAGGATTTAGACAGTGTATTTTCTTTTTTTAATGAATGAATATCGATTTCAAAAGAAGTGTATATAAAGTAGCAGGAAGTTTGCTGTTTCTCAATATGGACAATGGCATTAAAAGAAACACAAATTCCATCGGACTATTGCTGAGCCAGAAATTTGTACAGAGACTTGATAACAAAAAAGTTTTATATACAGAAGAAATTCAAGGAAGGGCATGGAAATACATTCAAGAGGAAAATCAACAGTCTTGGGCAAGGACCACAAATAAGAATCACTGTTACACTTGTTCCCATTCTGGTAATCCTGTCCCACAAACACCAGTGGTCCTTCACAGAAGGAAGGAGTGGAGACAAGGTCCTGTGGAAGACTCTGGACCTTATAGGAGTGTGGGGACACAGAGCCTCACCCCACCCCCAGCGATTACATTGTTGATTGTAAGGGCCATTTCTTTGCTATTTAGTGGTATGGCCATTCCAAATAGGAAGGGAGGGAGGGAGGGAGGGAGGGAGGGAGGGAGGGAGGGAGGGAGGGAGGGAGGGGGCAGACTACAAAGAACCAAGTGGAATAATGAATTCACATTACTTTTTCAGTATTTCAGTATGCACTTTTGCCTGAGATTCTTCCTTTGCTGGGTCATATATTTCTGCCATTATTTCTATGCATAGAGAAAAGGTCATGCTCCAAAACACTGGGTCAGGAAAACTAGTTACCTAAGTGCTTTTAGTTGTAACACTTTTTATGTAGTTGTCTTCATAGAAGTTTAGTCCAGGATCTAGGACTAAATAATACCTTAACTAGGTAAAAATAGCAGATAATTAATACCGAAGTCCTATACTAGACATTTATCATTTTGTATTAGGTTGGTGCAAAGGTAATTGTAGTTTTTGCAATTATTTTTAACCTTTTAAACTGCAAATACTTTTGCACCAACCTATAGTTACCCAGCACCCAACTTTCTCCACACATACACACCTCCCCAATAGCACCCCACTCTCCCTTTGGGAATAATTCAAGTGTGCAGTCTTAGTGGGAGGGCACCAAGTGCCACCTCTCACTACCATTTCCTACTTCAGAAGGGGAGAGCCTGCTCCTTTTTCCACTAGCGCCCTGCTACACCTGGAGGCCAGGCAATCAAACACCACTCCGGGGACTGTAAATACTGAGTGATGCAAAGGGAGAGGGCACACAGGCAGAGGTCAAATTCATTGCAGGAGTAGTGGGGGCCCAAGGACAAAGTAGCCCTGAGGTGAAACCTTGGTTAACTAACGTCTTGGTGCCAGAGATGTCCCAGCTCTTGTCACTTTCTCAGATTCCTCCAGTGCCCAATATCATACCAGTGGATTCTCCTATGAATTAAGATATTTAGGGTTGGTCTGTGTTGCTGGCAACCAAGAGCTCAGAGCAGGGCTCCTATATACAGTTGTGTAGGATGAAGACGGCACAAGGGAACCCAGCAAGAGAAATTGAGGTGGGGGGGGGAGAGGAGTATTTGAAATCCAGCCTGTATTCCACTTGCCAAGATCATGGAGTTATATTCTACTGGAGGAAGGGGTGTGTCATGCAGGGGAGCTCCTGCTCCCCGCACAAGAACGCAGGATTTGGTGAGGCCAAAAAGGAACACCCACAGAGCCATAGGTAGGGGAGTCATACCACTATAGTCTCGCTGGCGGCTGGGTTGGAGACACAGGAAGCAGGAGCCACACGATCTGCAATCCGCTGTCCGCTTCTCTGCCAACCAACCAACAATCCCTTGCTAACTACAATCCGCTTCTCTGCCAACCAACCCACCAACCAACCCCCTAGCGTAGCCACGGCAGTTATATTAGTAGCTAATGGCTAACTGGGAACAGCTGACAGCCACCCAGCCCCAGCGGATGGCCATCTGATTACAGCTGACGGCCATCTAATAACTGAGCCAGCACCTTTCCACGTGAGGGCGAGAGCCTGGAAACTGCTCTGTGGGACTCTGTCCCCACAGGATGGCATTTTCTAATTTCCACAGAGACATTTTATAGGTGGGCAGTAGCCCTGCTCCTGACTGACACATCCCACTTTTCAGTTGTAAAAACAGGCCTAGAGACTCAGTCATTGACATGTAACTTACGATCACAGTAACGTAATGATAGTGCATCGGGCTGTTCTGCTGCCTTTCTACTGATCGATTGATCCACCTATTGATTCCTGCAAGGAAAATGTGAAAGAAGGAATATTCTCGCAACAGTTCATCCTCCTATGACAGGGCCTACCACAGTCCCAGGTAGCTGTAATTTGCCTACATGTATTAAAAGGGCTGTAATTGTAATTTAAAAGCTATTTACAAATATCTACACTATGGTTTTAATAGTTAACCCTTGATCTTCATTACCACTGGCAGAAAAACAACTCAAGAACTTTCCAAGAACCTTTGACTTCCTACAAGCTAGCTTTTCCCAATTTTATAGAGAAGGGAAAGATCTCAAATTATGCTGGCCAAAGCTCTATTCGAATTTCTTCAATTTTCCCATAACTGTTTTACATTTCCCACATGTCTTTTTCTCCCAATTTAGACCACAAATTTATTTGGCGGATCTGTGGGCTAGTGTATATACCATGCCTTGCTTGTGAATGGCATTTGTTACAAATGAAATTAGAGCATCACCACTCCTTCCATTAGGAATTTAACAGTTATGCTTCCTTTGCTTTACCAAGTTTCCTTTTACCATACTAAGTCCTCCAGTCCCCCTTTCATGTTACTTTAAGACACGGATCAAAATCTTTCGTTCCTACCTCTCCTCCCCATAAAAGAAAATTAATTTGTTTTCAGGCTTCAATCCTCCTAAGATGAAGTGAATCAGCTGTTTTCATTACTGTCCAGGCGTTCCATCAATCACTGAAGGGAATCACTAAAAGCAATCAGAGAACAAGGTCAACAGCACTTAGCAGAGGGCCAACGCAATGGTACTTTAGCAGATCAAAATGGAGACTGGGAAAAGGATGACAGTGAGTTACACCCCTAAGAGACCCAGTACAAGTTGCCTCTAAGTGGGAAGGGAGAAAATCAGCGAGAGAAGGGAATTATCTTTATTGCATATCAGGTCTCCTGATAGCAAGCTTGTTAATGTGACAAAGAACCAAAAACATCATTGGGAGTTTATGGTCATTTCTCGGTACAATGACTCAGGTTTTGGACTTTGAGACAAAGGGCCTAAACTTATTCGTAAGTCCTGTTCTCTGTTTGTGTTGTCATGTCCAATAAAGAATTGCAGAATCTTTGACAAACATAGGTATCAGTTGGGGTTTGGTTGGAAGTGACAAAAAAAAACTTTGATTTACTTAAGCAAAAAGGGAATTTAGTGGAAAGAGAGAGTTTTGAGAATCAAAGACAAGGCTGAAGTGCCAGCCCTGAAAAAGACAGAATCCAAGATGCTCAGGTGGGGTGAGGGTCTCAGAAGCAGGAATTATTCTGTGGTTAGGACTGAAGGAATTCTGACAGTTTTCCCATGTTTGTATCTCTCTGCTGGAGGAATAAAGTCCCAGGAAAAAGTTTAATTGTCCTAGAATTGGCCGTATGCCTTCACCCTTTTGGTTAGGGCTGGACAGGGGACCCTGATTTTTGGCCTTATGAAGAACTGCAGAAAACGGAAGGTGTTGTGCAGGTGGTGGTGAGGGTTGGAGTGAGGAGGCGGTGGTTGCTGATTACCCATAAGGCAATCTGGGTGCTGTTATCAACATAAGCAACAATGCATCCTGGAGAGCCAAGATGCAACCAACGTCCACTATGCTGTTAGAACAGAAACTGTTTTCACCTAAAAGCCAGGAGCCAGCTACTCAACTTACATTTAATGCCACATAGAGCAAATGTAGCCTTTTCATATGTAAGCTAACAGCATAGGTTCCGTAAATAACAGTGCCTGATGCATGGCACCCGCTCAATAAATATTTTTTGAACGGATGAATTTTTTCTACGATGTTATTTGTTCTCATCCTTTCCTTTATGTCATTTATATTGCCTAATATTTAGAAAATATTCCTTATTCTAGATGGATGAAATAGAGCCCCTAAAAGAGAAAGTTCAATGCAGTGAAAAGCGCTGGAATGGAACCTTTTCTAAAGTACTTCTACCCAGTGTGACCCTGGGGACAGGTCACAACTGCTTTGGGTTTATTTCTTCATCTGTAAAACGTAGTAGTAGAGGCAGATGCTCTTTAAGAATCTGTCCAATTCTGTAAGTCTAACATTATGGTTACAAATATAGAGATGACAGAGACTCAGCTAACTTAGAAAAAATGTTTATAATTTTCACAGTATGAAGTGGCTGTCCCCTGAATCTGGACAGAAAGTAAAACCTAACTTTCTTGGTAGTATTTAGGAGAAATTGCCAATATTGTAGATATTCTAGATCACTGCTATCAAACTTTAAAAGAAAGGCAGCAGCATCAAATGAAATCTTACACTGAGTCCCAATGTCTAAAACCAAAAAAGGTCAAAACACTGTGACTGAAACAAAGAGGGACGTGTGGACCCCCATCCTCACACCATCTCCCACAGGCTCCCGGGAACACCACTTGACATCACTCACCTAATTCCTGACTGAATATCCCTAGACCTTTCTGTACCTCGTGGTAGTTCTAAAATGAGACTACCAATTTCATTCAGATAGGACAAATTAAGGGGGAAAAAAGTCCCATGGGGTAGGAAAAGTATATATGCTCTTTCAAAGGCATTAAAAAGACTTAGACAATTTGTTAGTCTATCAACAATTAATTTTAACTTGAAAACAAAATAAAATCTAACAGCAACTAATCCCCCATACTACTGACAACTAGTAATATAAAGTTTAAGACTATCATTATCAGTGAAAATTTAGCTTCCAAAATGTTTTTTCTAGATGTATTTAACAGTCAAATTGTAAAATATGAAGAAACTTCTCCAATATACCTCCAACATAGAGGGTGCCAAAAAAAGTACCAAAACAATGTATATACATTTTAAGAAAACTGTATTAAAATTGTAATACTCAATATATACCAATAACAAAAGATGAATACAAGTTACGTTTGACTTCTGCAATTACATCAGGTGCTCAAAGTGGTTACCATCAGCGTCCACTTTTGATTACAGTGAACTACTTCTTGAGCAACGTTGACCAGTGTCCACTTGTATATATTTTTTGGCACTCCCGGTATAAACAATACCATTTAAAATTTTGCTTACAATTCTGATCAATTTTAGCAAGATACCTTTCTTCTATATAATTTTTTCCTACAGTCCTGTTTCAGAGGAAAAATGCATGTCTCCAAAGCCAAAGTAATTTAGCAAATGCTCTTTTTATAACCACCAAAAGGGAAATTACTGAAAACATATTAAATGATATAAAAACGAACTGTCATCTTGGTGGTTAATAACAGTAAACGTCTTAGCTTTATCAAAGAGAAGCAACTGTCCTCATAAATTCAGTGTTCAGTCCATTCCTCTACTTGGAAATATCATCATAAAAACCATTAAGACACATCCTATTATCTTGGACCATAGGTTTCTTCTACCAATAAAATGTCAACCATGAATCTTTGAGTATGAGGTTCACAACATTTTATCTTAAATAAGGGATTAATCTTGAAAATATAAACAAGATTCAGGTGATCAATTTATTGAATAGTTACTGATCTTCAATGATGCCATATTTTTATCAAAGTCATGATGAATTTATTTCACAACAATAAATTGTAGGCAACAATAAAAAAGTACATTTCATAGTCATTGGTGATCCTACTGAGCTCTCTTGGCAGGATATAAGGTTTGAATTGTCTAGGTACAATCAATTACATGACATGGCTCATTACATGGATTTGTGCCTTATAACCAAGAAGGAAGGCATCTCATTATTAAAAAATGTCTCCACTTCCTAGGCTATGCTGATTCTGCCAACCCTTCTTCTGATCTCCTGATCAATGGTTTCAAGATTCACTTTATTCTAAATATTTAAGACATACTCAGTATAGCCTCAGGATATGCAGATGTTATTGGTGCCCTGCCCCTATCTGTTCCTCACTTGCCATTTCCAGGCAGGACAGCCTCACGTCCAACTGGCAACAGCTTGAAGGCTTTCTCTGGCAGTCAGAATCTACTCTGCACGCACATGAGGCAGCCCAGATGTTACCGGGGAATTAAAATTTCCCTCTCTCAGACTAACCCTCAAGCAATGACTGGATATCCTCGCCCCTAGACCCTTGGTTTGGTTAACTGAGATGTGTTTTATATGGCCTCCCAGAATTTCCTTAAGGTCTAATGGTCCACAGTGATTTGCTGGATATATACTCTTTATTAGCGTCCCTGTGTTTCTTGTCTCACTTCCCTACTCCCCTATCATATCTGTAATAAACTACTCACACTCAAATCCTTAGCTCTAGGTCTGCTTCTGAGGGAAAATAAACTAAGAGGAGGTATAAAGATTACGACAATAGGGGTTTTACCTTCAAAAAATTCACAATCTAAAACAGGAGGCCAATAATAAACAAAACTAAACAAAAATAACCAAGAAGAAAAATATATAATTACATTGTAAATGAAAGTGTGTTGGCCCAAGTCAAGACAACAATCTGGCGGTTTAAAAGTTCTGTGCATCATGGGAATGTTAGCTAATGTTCTTTCCTGTAATTCTAATTATTACCTTCAGTGGGAAAAAGCTGCAAGACTCTCTCCAATAGTCAGAGTAAATTTTACTCTAAGATGTCATCCTACCTTGTTGCTATCACTGATATTGTTCTAATACTTCCTGAAAATAGGCTGTAGCCAAAGGTTAACAAAGAGGGTAGGAGTATAAACTGCATTCAATTCCACGACAGATAGGCAAGCAAAGGAAAACCAGAATAACAATATAGCGATTCCACTTGACAACTGAATTCATACACATACTGTAAGGGAATTTTATCATCACATTTACCTTTTTGACAGTCCATCAATCCCCAAGGCAGAGAGCAAAACCAAATCAGGATTCTGGCCGCCGTTCATGATTAGTTTCTGATAGATCAGGAGGTGATCACTGGCAGCGCAGCATTAATGAAAAAACCAGGTATTACCGCAGAGCGTTGTTTAGAGGGGAAGATGTTTTGGCTTGACTGGGTGGATACCTTAGATGGAGTGATCAGGGAAAGGCTGACTTGTGAGGAAGAGGAGGGTAGGCATTCCAGGGAACAACTGGTACAAAAGCCTTGGCATGTTCACGAATGAGAGTAGTTTAATAACTTTCTGCTTAGGCGATTTATCTTTGATTTACTCTTCAGAAGTGATAAAATAGGACACTATTGAAAATCAAGTGATGTAAGGTGAGATAAAGCCAGATCATGTTGGGCTTCATAAGCAGTTAGGATTTTACGCTGCTTTAAGAAACCCCTGGTGGCATTTTAGAGGTGACATGATCTAAATTTTAACAAGATCCTTCTGTTTTTTCCAGAAAGGATGGTAGGGTAGAAAAAGTAGATTTAGGGAGACCAGTTATGTGACCACTGCGGTAGATCCTAGTGAATGATTGTGGTGGTTTAGACTTAGATGCTATGGGTGGGAGGAGATAAGATTCTGGATGTATCAGTTAAGATGTTTCTGGGTGAAAGTAACCAAACAGCCAAGTTAAGATGTCTTAAATAAGGAAATCTGTAGGCTTATATACTACAGGAAGCCTAGTGCTAGAGCAGGCTCAATGATGTCATAAAAAAATCACGTTCTTTCAGACTTCCTAATCTCAACCCTCAAACTGAAATTGTTGTTACATGACTGCCACTAGAAATTAAGACTAGACACTCCCTTATTCATATCCAGAGAGGCTTGCTGTATGTGGCTGTTTCCAGAATCAGAATCCCTCTTTGCCATATGTCCCTAGCCCATTGTTTCACTGACCCACACTTTTTTTTCAGTTTAATGTATTTTAATAGCAAACTTACAAGAACAGCACAGAAGACAGACATTACAAACATGTACTTGCATGTAGGACAACTCAGAAAAGTATATCAAATGGATGGAATTTACTGTATGATAAAAACACTACAAACACCATTTAGTTGCCATCAATAAGAAATTTACTTGTTAAAAAAAAAAAAATCCAAATGCCGGCATTGTCCAGAAAAATTTCACAAATTTATTTGTAATTGTTACAAAGTTAAACTGCTGACATTTGTTCACTGAAACATTTTGACTTGCATTAATGCTTTATGTCCCCACAAATGAAAATGGAAAAACTGCCAATACCTGATTTCCGTCCCCTATTTTTCCACTTGTAGTCATATATTTAGGTACCTCTTAACCCCATGGGGGGACAAAAATAACTAACATTCAGAACCACCAGTAACGGGAATTTCTTTTTAAAGAATGAAATGCTTCCCATCATAGTGGATTCTTAAGCACATTCCCCATATATGCAGCATGCTAGCTGGATGTCCTTTGGCAGAATTGTTACACGTTTGGCATGGGTAGCCCACAGGTTGGTGTCTTCAAAAAGGCAAGCCAGACAGGCCTCACTTGCCTCCTGCAAAGCACCAAGAGCTGCACTCTGCAGGCGCAGATCTGTTTCGAAGTCCTGAGCAATTTCTCACACCAGACGCTGGAAGGGAAGTTTGTGAATCAGAATATCGGTGGGCTTCTGATAACGTCCAATTTCACAGGGTGCCACGGGACCAGGCCTGTAACCATGAGGCTTCTTCACCCCTCCACAGAGGGAGTACTCTTGCGAGCAGCTTTTGTAACCAGTTACTTTACCACCTGTGGATTTGCGGGTAGTCTGCTTTGTATGAGCCGTGGTATTTGTTCAATTCCTTACTTACCCTTCTTCAGCTGCAGCTTGGGAGCTAGAGGCGGTGCTGGCATTAGAGGCCGACCAAGGCGCAGCGCCAGCTGTGAACACAATTCTGACCCACTCTTTTTAAAATCTGTCCATTCCTCACCCATTCATTTGTACAGGAGAGAGTTATGATGGGTTAAAGATCAAGCGGAGCCCGCCCTAAACTGGGAATGGGGTTGGCTTGAGTTACATGGCCTATGTGAAAGGTTGGATACCTGATGGGGAAAATGGATATTTGTTAGAAAAGAGAAAGAAGGGAATAAATGCTGAGCAGGCAAGCAGTGACATCAACCATTAGGTTGGTGCAAAAGTAATTGTGGTTTGAAAGGTTTAAATTAATTGCAAAACCTGCAATTACTTTTGTACCAACCTAACACATGGGACATGCTTTGGAGGTGGAGCTGACAGGGCTTACTAGTGGAATGACTACTGGGAGAGGAGGGTTCAAGAAGAGTTCTTACAGTATTGGCTTTAGCCATGGAAAAGGTTGGGGCATTTGCTAAGATGGGGGAGACTGTCAGAAAGATCAGGTTTGAGAAGGATAATCAAGGCTTCTGTTTTCATCAAGTTAATTTTAATATACCCATTAGACATTGGGGAGGTAGGTGATGGAGCTGTGAGTACAGGAGTACGAGATTTCAGGGACAGGCTAAAACTGAGACTAGAGAATGAAATACATATGGAGCTTTTTCTTTTTTTTTAAGCCACTGAGACTGGATGAGATTACTAAAGAGAATGTATGGATAGAGCAAGAATTGGGCCCAAGGCAGAGTCTAGACCCATGTCAAGATTTAGAGGTGGAGTACAACAGGAGCCTTTAAGGTAGCTAGAATACTTGAGTGCAATTCCCCAGCATCATGTGTGTGGGCAGACTGAGAGTAGTACAATTGTTAGCGCCCTGCCAAATGCGGAACATGTCCCCTCTCTCAACTTGGTAAGTGTGGTACAGAAAGGATATGTGTATCTTTAAAAAATACTTGGTAGGTCATGACATGCCACAATAAGATACTACTAAGACACTACACGATCTTTCAAAAGAGAGTTGGCTCATTATCACAGTCCTCTAAATTAAACATTTAGTGGGAATAGGATAAAAGGATGTGGCATCCAACGGCAGCAATTCTAATCCAAGGCCTGATGAAAAACCCTGACCATCATTACATCCACAATTTGAATTCAAAACTATTTCAAATGGAATTGATTACGAAAAATTACAAGGGAAAAACCTGGATTCAAGTCTATATCTGACACCTGTTAGCTATGCAACCTTAGACCCTTTCACTTCCTTATTTTCTCGGAGACTCAGTTTTCTATTTGATGAAATATTTATAATAGACAGGTCCTTCCTGCCTATTTCAGGGGGTCGTTGTAAAGATCAAATGTTAAAGAAGTCTATTAACTGTAAAATCCCATAAAGATAATTTTTTTCAGCTGCCTGACTAGTCTCATTTTCTATCACTCATGTGCTTCATCATCCTGATACCAAATACCAACTTACAGGTACTCAATCCTTAAGAGAGAAAACCACCTAAATTTCCAAATTTCATTAAGGATAAAACACTGGATAACTAGAAATAGTCCATCAAAGCCCCTGCCCAATTCCTATGAGGTTTCAAAATTGTACCTAACCAAACTCACGTCACATGAGGTGGCCGTCCCTGAGTACTGATCTGACACTGTCAAGGTGACTGATGATATAGGGTCTAAAGATGATCTTGTAACCACTGACCAGAATATTTAAAAAATACCCATCAAAATATTTCTTCACATGCTACATTTGCATGTCTACCTTTACTATGTGATCACTTAAACATAGTCCTTTTACACTTTCCAATTCCAAAGTTTTCTTATTCGTTATTCCATCTGATCACCTAGCAGTTCTGTCAGGAAGGCAAAACAGATTTATGCATGTTGGGAGGAGAAAACTTACTTATGTTCAAAATCATTTTGAGGCATAACATAAATTATATTTCAGGTGCCCAACTCCTATTTTGGTGTCAATACTTATGTTACATACATTTTATATTTTAAATTACTCAACAATACCAATGATTCTACTTCTAAAGGAGTAACACATTCAAGTTTGAAAATATTCCTAATAAAAACTGTCTATTAGCTCCATTCTAAGTCTTATCAGAAAGAATCCTTTACTAACCAAATTCAATCTTACACAAAAGTAGATGTGGCAACAGAACTAAGTAAATGTAATACCTGAGAGTACGCACATGTTAGCAAAGTATCTTGAGCTCACTTCCCTAATTTTCACAGAGGACACCATTCTTAGAACTATAACCAAACCACTCTGGATTCTAAGTACTAATGATACTCTATAACTATCAATAATATTATTAATGGCTCAAAAACTAATTAGCAATTTTAAATGATTAATATTTTAAAAACACAGGTTTTGAAGGGTCACCTTAGAAATGTCAATAAATATTGCCTAAGCTTTCAAAATACAGATGAGATTCAGGTTAAATGTAAGTTAAAAGAAGTACTTTATAAATAAGACCAACATTTCATTGATGTGGTTTAAGAAAAGTACCGAATTGGGATCAGATGAATTCTAGCCTCAAATCATTTACCCTCCCTTGAGACTCAGTTAACATTAAAAAAAATTCATAATAGGAAATTTTACTGTTGCTATGTAATAAAGTAATAGAAAATCATGAATAGTATAAGAAAATTAATGATTAGAGACAAAAGATCAAGCGTTCTGAACCAAACCAAAATTAGGTCAAAACATTTATTTTCTGATTTACAAAAGCAAAAATAAAGCCAAGCAGGTAATGAAATAAACATGTTTTTTTAAGTGTCCCATCTTGGGTTTTCTGACCTACAATTTAGTAAACAGTTCAAGTTTAGGTTGCTTCAACACTTCTTCTGGATTCTATGAGGTCTCCATCTTATAACCATGTTTCTCTAGTTCAGCTCTATAATAAAACACAAAAGAACAACATCACTAGACATTTTTTGGGATAAATGAAAGAAACAGATGGTTTTTAGACATAACACAATAAATAAATCAATGAGCTAATTAAGGCTAGGCACCAATTTAAAACACTACCAACAGCTTTACTTTAGTCCCTAAAAAGATATCTATATAAGGAGGAAAACGGATGTGAATCAATATAATACTAATAGACTTTTACTTTCCCATGAGTAAACTTGTATTTCGTATTCCTTAATTTTCTGATAAATCTATTCATGGAAGAAATGTGAGCAATTTACTGCTATCTTATAAATACCTTCCAAATACAAATGTTGTTCATAACAAATATTTAAACAAATTTTAAGAATCATTAACAATATGGTAAAGAACATAAGACACTAGTACCAAACTTTTAAGGATTTCATAATCATCACAATAGATATTACTGTTATTTACACATAAAGAATAAACAGACTGACTTTCATATTCACATATATCTATTGCTCTAAGCAAGACAAAAATTGTAAATCAAATTTAAGGGTATGTGAGAATTATTCTGCATTAATAATATGAGGTACAATCAAACAATATGGTGAATGTTTAAATAAAAAAAATTTATTACAGTAAAAGACACATTGCTATTAATCCCCCTCAAATTACTCCCCCTTGCTTCACACTTATCCCATCATTCTTGCTGCTTTCTAAAGCAATTCTGGAAGTCCTCTTTCATGAGTGTCTTTAGTTGTGCTGTCATGGCTGCCTCAATGTCCTAAACCATTTTGACTTTGGGGAAGAGTCAGAAGTCCCACAGTGCCAGATCTGGTGAATAAGGTAGATGAGGACACACCGTAATGTTTTTATTTGACAGAAACTGCCATATACCAGAAGCAATGTGTGACACGGAACATTGTCATGCTGGGGATGATTTACAGCACACTTTTTTTTTTTTTTTTTTTTTACAGCACACTTTAAAACACACCTTCTCTCAACCAAAGCTCACATCCAATTGACTGCCCCAAACAAGATGAAACTTGTCACACACCGTTACAAAGGTTCGACGCACCACTTCCCATATTGAACATCCTGCCTTTCCATTGGATGGCACTCGGCAGCAGCATTCACTGTATTTTTGGATCACAATGGAAAGGCTCCGTGTCACACACGGCGTCTGGTATAGCAATTACTGTCAAATAAAAATATTACGATGTGTCCTCATCCACCTTATTCACCAGATTTGGCACCATGCGACTTCTGGCTCTTCCCCAAAAGTCAAAATGACCATGAAAGGTAAACATTTTGAATCGATTCAGGACATCAAGGCAGCCACGATAGCACAACTAAAGACACTCATAAAAGAGAACTTCCAGAACTGCTTCAGAAAGTGGCAAGAACAATGGGGTAAGTGTGTTCAAAGCGAGGAAGAGTATTTCGAGAGGAATTAACGGCAATGTGTCTTTTACTGTACTAATTTTTTAAAATTTAAACATTCACTATTTTTTATCATACCTCGTGTATAGGCAACACAAAATAAACAAATAAGTTATAAAATATTAAATGAGACTTTACTTTCCAATTTTAAATGTGGGTCAAAATCTCAAAAATTTATATTGGAATAAATATATATATACACTTTAAGACACTTTATAATTTTAAATAATTTATTCAACCTGAAGTTTCAGTCATACTTTGAGTGTGTCAACTGCAATTGTTCATCTGCCTTGTATAAAACATTTGCACAAAAAAGTTTAGCCCTATAATCAATTGCAGCTATTCAAACTACCACTCCAAATATCACCAGCAACTTAACCTGCCACAATTCAGATTTTATAAAAGTTCACAACAAAATTCTCTGAGGGCCAATCTATGATAAAACATTGTTCAAATGTAAAGTATGATTAATGTATCCTACATCATTACATCCAATAACAGAAAGACATTTGTTCTCAAGTATAATTTAGCTTGGATGCCATCACACTATCCAATGTAAACACAATGCAAAAATCACACAGAAGAAATGATGTACAATATTTATTATTCGTTTTCCCAAACTCCTTCAATTCCCTAGAACTTGTAGTTATTTATAATACAAATATTAACCTAAAGTCCATGAGCAACATTAAGGCCAGAGATTTATTCATATGAATCATGTTTGTCTTCTGCTCAGGTGTAGGGCCATATAGGCTGGTGGTAAAATATTGGTTTAGGGGTCAAGAGATCAGCCCAAGTTTCTGACTCTACCCCTTCCTTTGCCAAATTTAATTAAAATGCTTCCTTTGCAACCCCCTGGCCAGGAAAATGAAGATTATAATACCTATCCTTCATATGCTTCCTATTTAAAATGGAAATAATTTTAAAATTTTCTTAAACAATAGTTTTCTGCTGCCTTTAACAAAATCAATGTAGATTATTCACTTTCTCTTATTTTAACAACAAATACAAAAAAAAAAAAAATAAATAAAAATCACCCAAAATTCAACCTTAGATTTCGGTAAACAAGTACACCAAACCCATCCAGGTTTGTGTCCATTTGTCTTCCTGAAAGGAGGTGGTGACCAATTACATTTATAAATGGTTTACAAATACAAAAGAAATAATGATATGCTTCTCTACTAGCTAAATTCTTAAAGATGAAAACCCTTTGCTAGAATTTAGGGCATTAAGCAATCAAAAGGAAAATAAATCCAGGCCACTAAACAAACACAAAACAATACAAAAACTCTAATATCATGAGCCTGTTGGATGGAAAAATCTAGCAGAGAAGAAATAGGGAAGAAATCCCACACAATTGCAACGATATCACAGGACACACATAGTGAATATACGTTACTTGAAACAAACATAGCAGCATTGCTTTTATAACTAAACACGAATAGGACTAATAACCACTAGGAGGCTTGGGAACTCCTCGTACTTCAATCAGAAACCACAGCGGCTTCTTGGAGTTTTTATGTAAAATGTGCTGCAGGGTCAGGAAAATCGCATAATCCTACCTATTTCTATGGACATATAGAGAGGAAATGTACCAGAAGCAGCAAAAACAGGACTTTTAGTTACTTGTAGACACAGGTGGCCTTTTTCTTTCTACTTCTACGTGTCAAAGGTAATTACACTGAAAGAGAAATAGAAACATGGAGAGTGGAAGGCTAGGTCCTTGCTGAAGACATGTAGCTAAATAAGAGGCAGATCCAGAGTTGGAACCCAGGGAATGTGACTGCTCTGGAGTAGGAACTGCCTCTCCAAAATTGGCATGATGACCCAGCGATACCAGGAAACCACACATGGTTTTTTCCCCACGGTGCATATATACCACATCAAAGGCCTTAATGCATTTCACAAAGACCAGGAAGCACATCTTTCAGGAGACTTACTATGAATCAATTTTTTTTAAGTCAGGAATATAAATATTATCTGAGGCTGTGCTGTCCAATAATAGTCGTCACACGTGCCTATGTACTAAAATTAGTTCCTTAAATGTAGTTCATTAGCCGTGCCAGCCACATTTCACCTGCACAGTGGCCACACGTGACTGGCGTGTTCCGTGTTGGGTAGCGCAGCTTATAGAACACTTCCATCACTACAGTGAGTTCTATTTGAAAGCCATGGAGATGTATCAACAACTGTGTGGGGGGAAACACTCATGACTCAAATAGTATCTTATTCACTAATGGAGATACCAAGATTTATACACTTAATACACTTATGGAAACCCACAAACTAAAAGGCAGAAACACAACAGAGAACACAAAAGCACTATGGAGATGTATTACAAAAACAACAAGCCACATAGAACACATGGATAATATTCTACTTCCAAACCAGTAAAAAGCAAGATGTAGTAGTGACAAGAAATCAATTATCAATACATGTACTAAAGCACCCCAACAAAATCATAGCATTCAATAATGTCTTGATTTAATTTTAAGAGAAAAGTGCTATTTTATGATTAATGAAAGACAAAAAAGACTCTTTGGAGAAATCTGATTCATCTGAATAGCAAAGGAAGAAAACTCATTTAGCTTCAATTTAGACAAATTTCAAGATAACAGAAAACAGTGATACATGATTAAGAACACAGAAAGTGTTCAACAAAGTTCAAAGCCCTAAAAATAAATATTCTAATAGCATAATATGATTCTAATGAGAAAGAAAGAGGAGATGCATATTTTTTTAAAAGGTAGCAGGTTGTTCTCTGATGTGGCTGTTTTAAAAAGATTAGACCAAAAATAAATGCAAAAAGAAAGTGGCAAGAACTTGTACATATAGAATAAATTTAATCCTACAATGGACTCAGGTCTGAAAAAAGAACAAAAAGGGCTTTTGAGAGCCATATATGGATAAAGAATAAGAAGAGACATAAGAAGAATAGATGGTGCAATAACAGATTTTATAGAAAAAGCAGGATTACTGTTCAACAGCTATCGTTCCTATCTTGTCTATAAAACTGAAAATGAAAAACAACATCATTAAGACAAAATTGAAAACTAAGACAGGTGAGATAATTCCATACTATATTAAAGTAGTTTAAAGTCTCAAAGCTCTGAATAATTACATCTCAGGGTACTGAAAGAACAAAACGATATAGCCAAAAATCAGAGTCAGCAATTTTGAGAAATCATGGAGAATTGTACAAGTATCAGAATAACAGTGAAAGGTAAACTGTACTATTTCCAAAAAGGGGAGAAAGAAGATGGGTAAAATTATTAACAGTCTCCAGCAAAATACTAAAAAATCTTTAGAATGCAGGATTTATGAGCCCATTTTGAAAAAAAAAGAGTGTAGAACAAAAGCTATTGTGTTGTGATCGAAAAATAAATTTTAAAATTGTTATAAATTATCTCACTTTCTTTTTGAACAAATGTACTAGAATGGAAAATCAGAAGATTGCAACAGAACTTCCATATCTTGATTAGAGAAAAGTATGGTGACAGTCTACTTAGATATCTTTGTGGCAAAAACAGAAACATATGGGTTGAATCAAAATAACATTAGGGAGTAAATAATCATCTCTACAACAAATGGTGCTGGTACAACTGGATATTCACATGAAAAAGAATAAAGCTGGACCCTTATTTCACAATATATACAAAATTAATTCAAAATGGATTGTTGACCTAAACGTAGGAGCTAAAATTCTAAAACTGTTAGAAGAAAGCAGAGATGAATTTCCACCTTAAATTTGGCAGTGAATTCTTTAAAAGTAGATAATTTGAACTTCACCAGAATTAAAAACTTCTGTGCAAGTGAAAAGACAATCTAACAGAATGGGAGAAAATATTTGTAAATGATATGTCTGATAAGGGCCCAGTACCCAGAATATATAAAGAACTTTTACAACTGAACAACAAAAAGTCAAAAAACCCAACTTAAAAATGGGCAAAGGACTTGAATAGATATTTGTCTAAAGAAGATACACAACTGCCAACAAATACAGGAAGAGCGCTCATCATTAGTCATTAGGGAAACGCAAGTCAAAACCACAATGAGTTACCAGTTCACATCCACTAGAACGGTTATAATTAAAAAAATGAAAATTAACAAGGTTTGGTGAGAACGTGAAGAGCTTGGAAGCTTCACAAATTGCTGAGAGAAATGTAAAATAGTTCACCTGCTGTGGAAAACAGTTTGGCAGTTCCTTAAAAAAGTTAAGAGACCTACGATACGACCCAGCAATTCTCCTCCTAGGATTATATCCCAAAAAATTGAAAATAGGTGTTCAAACAAAAACTTGTACAGGAATGTTCATAGCAGCACTGTTCACAACAGCCACAAGATGGAAACAACCCAAACATCCCTCAACTGATAAATGCACAAACTATGGCATATACATACAATGGAATATTATTCAGCCATAAAAAGGAATGAAGTACTGATACATACTACAACATGGATGAAACTTGAAAACATTACGCTAAGTCAAAGAAGCCAGAAACACAACATCACTTATTGTATGATTCATTTATATGAAATATCTATAACAGGCAGATCCACAGAGACAGAAGGCAGATGAATGGTTGCCAGGAGCTGGGAGAAAAGAGGAATGCAGAGTGACTGCTTAATAGGTATGGTGTTTCCTTTTGGGGTGCTTAAAATGTTTTGGAATTAAATAGAAATGATGGTTGCACAACACTGAATATACAAAATGCCACTAAACTGTACACTTGAAATTGGTTAATTTTATATTACACGAATTGTACTTAATCAATCATATTAGGTAGATTAGTACATGAATATGAAAAAGTACACTCCCATCATCTCCATCTCCACTCCAGATTGAGAATCTCCAATTAGATCCTAGCACTCTGATTCTAATTTTTGCTGACTTATTCAATATTGGCAGGAAATTAACGTTGAGAGAATTAAACCCACAAGGATAAAAATAATAAGTATACTTCTATTTAACTACTTTTGTAAAGAGCCTAGAAAGAACAAAAATTCTATGCAATTACACAAAGTATTCGTGTGTAGAAACAGAGGAGATGAAGGCAATATGTCTTTTTATAACCCAAAAACACATTTCAAAGATTATCTTTGAAGCGTTCAATCATCGTATGTAAATACCGTATTCTGCGCTCCCATTAGTACTAAGCCCCACAAGAACCCGGCAGGACGCTCACCGTAACTGATTGGAGAAGTCGTCCTCCACGTTGTCATCGTCCCAATTATCCTCCCACACGTGTGCGTCTTCATCTTCATCTAAACCGGTCCAGTCTAAAACCAGAAACACACGTCATCTTAAACACTGCTCATTTATTGTTTCCATAAATACAAAAACTTCAGAAAGTTTGCCACTGAAGACTCTCACAATTCAAAACATCTAATATCGTATTTGAGTAAATGGTAATCTTCCTCTTTAAATCTCAGGTTATGCTGTCTTGTTCTCTCAATTCTTGAATTTGCAAATAATCTAAAACAGAAGTTAATATAAAAAATTCTATTTGCCATGAAAATTTGTTATAATTTCAGGAAGGATATCTACTTTCCTGATTTCTCCTTGGGCTAATTTTTATAAGGTCTATTTCACAATCTTTCAAAACACATCACTAAAATCACTAAGGAAAGTTGAGTAGCAGGAAGATACAAGCCTGAAATTTAAAGCTGCTAAACATAAAAAAGAATGACTCATGTACACATAATAAAAAGTAGACCATATATTTTCTTAAACATGACTGCAAAATTGTTTTAGAGACAGTCTTTATTCTTTAAGACATAGATGCTGAAATATTTAGGGGTCAAGTGTCACTTTGTCAACAGTTTACTTACTAATGGTTCTTATATATGTTTGATGTATATTATATATAGTTCTATCATATATATGTATGATAGAAATAAAATAAATATGACAAAATATTAACTGATGAAACTTAGGTTTGTTGTGCTTTTTATTGAGGTATAATTGACATATAACATTATATTAGCTTCAGGTGTACAACACAATGATTTGATATTTCTATACATTGCAAAATAATCGCAATGATAAATCTAGTTAACATTATCACCATAGTTACAAAAATTTTTTTCATTTCACTCACCGCCCACTTGCCCTCTTTCTAAAACTTTCATATAGTGTTGAAAGTTTCAAAATTAAAATGTATGAAAAATAGTTTTTAAAAAATCAGTTTGGGTATGACCTCTGGAAGTCTTCCCTATTCCCTTCTCCTCACCCTGAGATTAGGTCTCCTCTTTTGTGTCTATCTTATCACAGCACGTACATACTGTACAATCATAATTATCAGTTTTATATATGTCTGTGTCCATTACTAGTGTCTGAGCTCCTTAACAAACCTATTTATCTTTGTATTGTTAAACTCAAATGGTACCTAGCATACGCACAACAAACGGCTGTGAAACATGCAACAGGAACTCTAAATCAGACTGTATATTTTTGTTTCATCCCCTCCCCTTCAAAAACAGTAACTGTGAGCCACACACCCTTAAGTGTGTCCTAGCTTCATCTTAGTAGTTACCTATTAGAAACTATGGCTAAGAACATTATGAAAAAGAAAAATAACTAAATAACAAAACTAAATGGTTTAGGCTTTTCTTATAATACACATTATAATACAATGTAAATATAGATTTAAAGCAGTTCAGCAATGGCTCATAATATGGCTATTTTATTCGTTACATTATGTATCAACAAAATTTTTAAAAAGCAATGTATATCTTCATCATGATTTAAGAAAGTACTACCTCCATGTACCTTGTCCCCCAAACCAGAAACTTGGGAGGCATCTTAGCCACTCTTTCTGCAACTATCAATCATTCATTACGTCCTTTCCATTTCAACTCCCAAGTATCTCCAGAGTTAGTCTCCCCTTCCCTATTGTCACTGCCACTATGTTACTTTAGGAGTGATTATTCCCTTCATGGACGATTACTGTGGTCCTCTTTCTGTTCCTTCCTCCCCAATTTTACACAGTATATTCCGATCCGCCATCAATGCCTAAAAAGACCCCTGCCATTCCTGTCTGTTACTATTCAAAACCTTCAGTTACGAACCATTTTATTAAATTTGCAACTCTAACGCCTATAGCTGAATGCTGGGTACACAGTAGAAAGTAAATAAAATGCTGGGTAAATGGAACACATTTCTTAAGTTCCTTCCCTCTGAGTGGTCAATTGCTAGTGATCATTTCACTTTGTTTCAGTAAAGCCAATAGTATGTATTTCAAGATAGAAGAGATCAACAACATTGTATTGTATCAACAACTCATGTATTAGGAGTTATGTAAAATTCTCAACTGCATTTATTTTAAGCATGCTTTTGAGAATAGTGATCACCTCATTCAAGGTTCCCTTAAGAGAGATCATGTGGGAATTTCTTTAAGGCCTCAGTGCCTGAAAAATAAAAAAGTTTCTCTTAGGCAATTTATTTCAGGTTGCTAAGAAACTCAGTCAAATGTATACCTAACTTTAATCACTGTACAGGGCAGTGAATATATGTATATTCACTAATAAAAATTCTCAATAATAAAAAATACTGTTACCTGCATAAATTTTCTTTTATCTCTTACTAATATTATTCTTCTCAAAGAAGGAATATTGCAATTACCCAAATTCAAATCTTGCACTATTCTCTGAGGTCCTTCACAACAGTAATACTTAAGAGCAAGTACTAATTACATCTCAAAATTAAATTGACTGGCTAGATGTATCCTTACATTTTCTCCTTTCTTGTAGAAGTACTTTAAAGCTCAAACTGAAAATTTTTATTCTGTTTGTGAAATTAACTATATTTTATAGTGAGAGTAGATTAAGAAATTAAAGAAAAGGAAATTATATTCAGGATTTCCCTCTATTCCCAAAGTTAAAGGCAAACTGAAAGAATGACATTTCTGCACTTTCACAGACTAGAAAAGTGATTTTGTTCAAATTTAAACGTTGGGTATAGGAATAAAATAGTACTGTTACTATTATATTGCCATTGCAAGCAATCATAAACTGTTCACTATGTACATTATAATATTATATACAAACTTTCTTTTTTGTTGTTCTAATAACAGAGACTCACAGTCAGAGAGAAGTGAGCTATTATGAGGCAAAAATACAGGGCAGAAACTGTAGTATTAAGTATACAAAAAAGGAGCATTAAGTGAAGGTGGGTATGGGCCTAAGATCAGGTTTTGAATTAAAAAGGAGCCTCATTTCAAACAGCAGACATATTTCTCTGTAATACTAAATCACCAAAAATCAAAGAATTTTAATTTTTAAAACAGAATAAAGCACTTCAAATCTCAAATTTATCTTTTATAGAAATTTAATTTCTTGTATATTGAAAATTGCAATGGAACTAAATCCATATCCCCCTTTTATAGCAAGTGAACGACGACTATAATGCTTTTCCTCCATATTCCCTCCAGTTACTATAACCTAGAGCTCTGTAGCTACCTAATAACATTAATAGACAACTTAGGACTTTTTTGTTTCTTACTTTGTTTTGGCATTAAGGCCTTCCAGTTTACAAAGTTACATAAAACTATTTCATTAAACTGCAATGTAGCAAGGTTTGGCTTCAAGTATTTATAAAATGGCTGAGACTCACGATTGTTTAAAATTACACAATTCTGGAGATAGAGAAAGCCTTAGAAATCACTGTACATCATACCTCTGTCTCAAAACCACCACCACTACCACTACCAAAAAGAAAGAGAGAGAGAGAGAGAGAGAGAGAGAGAGAGAGAGAGAATGAAGACTGTCTATAAGAAAATACTTATTAATTTTTTCTACCATTATTTCATGGCTTTAAAACCTAGACTTTCAATATGCTATTTGGGGTGAGCCTAGAAATAGAATTGCCAAATTAAATATTTGTTTTACTGCTATATTAAGGAGTCTTTATAAAGATACCTAACAGAGTTTAATGTTCCACAAAATAATCTGAATACATTAAGATTGGATAATACAAGTATGTTCTTGAATAAAGAGGGTGACATAACTCAAGTCACAACTGAACTGTTTTGAGGGTCTAAAACACCAAGTCTCACATCAGCCTGAACCACTTCTAATTAACCAGCTTCCTAAATTGTTAACTAGGTAGATTCCATCTGCACTGGTCCCTAAAAAGGAAGTGATAATGTATCAAAAGATTCAATTTGAAATAAAGTAACAGGAATACATATTTCACATGTCTCTATTATAACCTTGTAAACCTACCCTTTCCAAGACAGTGAAAATACAGGACCCCAGGAACTTTTAATCTAATTAGACTTGATTCAAAATGTTGACTTCAATATTGTTAATACTTGATATCATTCAAATGTCTTCAAGCTAGCTTTAACTCTTTTAACTTGGAGAGATTAAAAAAACACATTTGTTAATTTCTACCCAATTGCTTCAGAGAGGAAGAAACATAGTACTTTCAATAACTTGTTTTGTAGGAGCTCCAATTCTTAATACTAAAAAGGCTACAAAAAGTCAAAATCCTTAACATAATAAGATACTAGTTTGAAGTGTCTTTTTTTAATGTTAAGATTGATACAATTTTTAACTTACCCAAGCTGAATTCTGATGATCATTTAGCGTAAGGATAAATTATCTCTCCCTCCTTCTACAACCATCTCATGCTATTTTAATGGCAAGGCAAGGAAAAGAAGGTAGAAATAAAGTCTAAAGACAAAGAAATTGGCTCCCGAAGGGGGGAAACAGTATTGTGAGCAAGAGTTTAGGTAGAAGAACACACACAAAAGACTCATGACAATCGCTCTGTATTTCTTTGGCATCATTATATAGTACTTCGTAATTATGACACTATTGAGTATACAAAGATACAAAACTGGAAAAGCTGGTTAATTAAGTTCTTCATTATTCATCACATAAATTTGAATATCCTCTTTAACCTTAATGTCTCATCCTGGGAGTAAGATGCACTGAAGTCCACGTGCCACACGCTCCTTCAACCACTCCAGGGGAAGAATCCGAGACAATCAGTAACCTTTTGAATTACAGCTTAACTATTTTAAATCATTTAATAAGAGCACCATTTAGAAACTTAAGTGTTCACACTGACAAACCAGAATCTATATTTTAGGTAGAAACTTTAAAGAATTTCTTTACTAACTGGAAATGTCCTAAACTGTATTATGTAAAAAGTTTAAGTGATAAAAGTTTGGGTATAACAGTCCACAAAATTATTTACAACTTATAAATCCTTCATACCGTACATATTATAATATATGTAAATTACAATAAATGTAAACTCTACTGAGTGAATGTGTAACATAAACAAGCTGTGACTGTTGTAACCTCTGGGATTTGGCTGACATCTCTTGCAATTCATCTCTGACTTGTTTTAATTTTCAATTATAACATACACAGATGACCATGCAATTTTATTTAATCACTCATTTTTAAAGCCTTAAACCCCAAAATAGTTTTTTTTAAAGGACAGAAATAAAATCAAACAAGGATACCTGAGTCATGTCTAATGCCTTACTCCAATATATGGATGACTTTATAAAGTATACACTTTATCTTCAACACTAAATGCATTGTCAGGATTGTGATTAATCGTTTAAATAACCACAGCTGTGTTTACTTCAGTGTGCAGGCCCTCCAGATGTGTACTGGTAAAAAAAAATTACCATATTTTAAGAAGTCAGAATTGGAAATAACCAATAACAGATGCCTAATACATTAAGTTTCTAGCAATTCTAATTTAGGACTTTACCCCAAATTTGGCTTTGTTCACATTTGCCAGTGAGAATTACATCTGTGACTAGCTTTATATTTCAAAAATTTGTACTATCAAAGGGTCCCACGTAATACATCTAATTATCACCTTGACAGTTAAGTGAGGAAAAGGGTTTTCTCTCAATTTAATGTTTTTAAAGTTACTTATTCTCCCCACCCTCCAACATACATTCCAAAATTTCTTAAAAGTATGAAGTATACCACTTTGGAGAAAAGTAGGGAGGAAATTCAATTTATACCAAATAGGGTTGCAAATGTTCTATTCTAATCTATACCCATTTCCAGAAGCATCGAATTCTCATTCCTTCCTTAACTATAAAACTACTATGAATATAAACAAACTAATCTCTAACAAAGTTTCTTCAAATAAAAAATGTGCCTGTATATTCAGAACATTATATGAAGAAAAATATAAAAGAGACAGTTCTAAGTTGTACACTCATCACTACAGGTGAGTGTAAGAGAACAGCAAAGCTTGCAAACAGCATCATTATGCTTTATGCTCACGAACATAACGAAGCCACACTAAGGCTAATCATTCTGAGATAAATGTGCATGTGTTTCTGCTTACGCTGTATAAAACAGATGAAATTCTTTTATAAAATTTCATTTCCGTAGGTGATCATGATACAAAACCTCTATACCCTAGAGATCTAATATCTCCAGGCCGTGGCTAAGAAGTCAGTACCCAGCACACATAGCACCACTGTGCTACTATATTTTCTCCAAACAAGGACCAAAGATGTCAGTGAGGAACTTCAGAGCAAACAACCAAAAGCAAGTCATAAACGATGCTGTTATCAGACTTACGGTGAGCTTTTAGTTATTTGTGACCAAGAGTTTGAAACAGAGGCTCCAAATAACTTACAAAACCATTTATAATTTTTCTTACATTAAAAAAAATTCAAATATAATTATTTCCACCAATAAGTTAAACATATATCAATACATATTCATAATGTAAATGTATGTAAATATATAAATATGTATATATTAATATCAATATATATAAATATTTATAAATATATATAAAATAATCTGGCAGAATTGTTCCACTACAAAGTCATGTTGACACTGGCTCTCTTTATTGATTAGCACCTTTATTTCGCTTTCATTCTACGAAATTCCAAAAAGCCATTGTGTCTCCAATCTCTTCCAAGCCCTCATGCCCTACACTCTCTTCAATTCTCTCATTCTGCTCCCCCATACTACTGAGTCAAGGGCATCCAATGTGACCGCCACCATGTCAGTCATCCATCAGGCGTATGAGTGCAAACTCACAACCCCCGATTTCTTCTTACTCCCCACACCCCAGCAAACTAGTTGCCAAAGCTCACAGTTGCTCTTGCATCACTCTCTTTACTTCTTTCCTAATAACCTATTTCAGGCCTTTAGTCCTCACCTAAGCTATTTCAGCAATTTGCTATCATCTTCCTTGACTCTGTCTCTTTCTATCCTTTCAAATTAATTCTGCTGGGTTAATTTTTCCTAAACTGCCTACTAAAGGAAACTCACACATATCAATCAAACAAACAAAAAACCCTTGTCTCATCTACCTAAGGATAGAGTCCAAACTGGTCATTTGGCTTAAAGCTTTCCATGATTGGGCCCCAAACTACCTACATTTTGTAACCACTATTTCACAGCCAAATTATACTGATTTTCCACCTCCAAGCATCTACTCCTTCTCCCTTCGTTGGGAAACCCCTATCCTACACTTTTGTCTTTTAAAAGCTCTGTTCAAATGCTTTTATCTCACATTGTACCCAAATGAAAATAATTCCCCTTCTTTTCAACTGCTGTTGCACTTTACTATTGGGATTAATTCCCCCACCCCCCACCAGCAGTAATTGGGAGAAAACCAAATGAAATCTTACCCAGAAACCCAACAGATGAAGACAAAGTAAAGTTGCTCTGGTTTAACTGGGGGTAGGAAGGGAAGGACTTGGAATCCCACCTCTCAGAATAAGTACCTGCAAAATACTAAAAAGCTTAAGCTTGGTATGAAAACCACTGATCCATCCCTCCTAACATTTGTATCACCAAGTTCACAGAGAAATATCTACGTAAGGAGTCAAATTTGGCTCAGTGCAGCCTCTAGTTAACTGTGACCTTGAGAAGTTATTTCATTTTCCTGAGCCCCTAGTACAAAACCATCATAAGGCTGCTATGAGGATTACGTGAGACTACATATATAAAGCACTTACTACTGATAAATAGCAGTCAATATCATTCCCTCTGTACCATTCAGTACCAGATTTCTAGGAAGCACTCAGCAAATATATATCAAATGAATACATCATTTATTATGTGCTCATCACTGCAAGGGAACTTGAGAGGTGAAGGAGGTAAGAAGAGCAACATGTTCCAGAATAAAGACAACAATACCACTTTTACCAAGTATTACATACACAACAGAACACAAAACTGAAAAAAAAAAGTTATTTGGTAAATTTTCACTACTTCAAAAGAAGAGTGTAAGTATAGTTTTTGAAACTTATTTTCCCCTCAATGTCTTCACAGCTCGTCACATCTTTCAATGAGTAATGTTTAACAACTGAGTAGTTACACTATTTAGGTCATGATGCTTATTGCTTGTTCATTCCACAGAATCAGTGAAATAGAGAATCAAATAGTTTTTCAAAGTAGTTTTTCCATATAATATCCTGAATCACATCACTCACTACCCCTCCCAAGCTCCAATACCTTGATTTAGGGTTTTTTTGACTCCATTTTATTTTTTATACCTCTTATACACCTGTATGCATACTTAAACAATGTATGCTATTGTTTTATGAATTTTCATATTATATGAATAACCACACTATTTTTAAAGTATTTTTGGAAAAGAATTTTGGCAATATTTTTTAATTTAACAGTTTTTAATACTAGAAAATAAATTATCAAATAACCCACAAATTCAACATGTTTAATTTTGGATATACCTAAAATTGCAAATAAAGTATTTGTCAAAAATATTTCAAATTCTAATAAACAAAATACCAAACATTATCCAAAATCCAAATGCCTAAATAGATTAGGGGGAGAAAAGAAAGGGAATTAATGTTCACTGAATACCAACTTTATGCCAAACTCTATGCTATACACTTTATATGTATCATTATGGACTGAATGTCTGTGTCCCCCAGACCCCCAAATTCTTATATCGAAGCCCTAACCTCCAACGTGATGGTATTTGAAGGCAGAGACTTTAGAAGGTATGAGGTCATGAGGGTGGAGTCCTCGTGATGGGATTATTAGTGCCATTATAGGAAAAGACACCAGAGAGCTTGCTCGCTCTTCTCCACCTTATAAAGACATAGTGAGAAGGCAATAGTCTGCAAGCCAGGAAAAGAGCCCTCACCAGGAAATGAATTGGCTAACACCTTGATCTTGGACTTTCCAGACTCCAAAACTGTGAGAAAATGAATTTCTGTTGTATAAGTCACTCAGTATTTTGTTATAGCAGGTCAAGCAGACTAATATAATCATGTCATCCTTACATGACTCTAATTACTATTCATAAATTATATATAAAGAATCTGAGAATTAAGAAGGTAACAGTTCAAGGAAAAACATAATGGTCAATCTTACTCAAATCAATCCAAATTAAAATGATGCAATATGTTTCATCTATCATGTTCACAATGAGTAAAATGTTTAATATGAAATATTAAAGGCAACCTTTAATGTTTAATATGTTCAATATGAAATGTAAGGCAAACTTACAAGGGAAAAGGTGAATTATAGATGAGACTGTTAATTGATGTAACCATTCTCAAAGGCAATTTGAAAATATAGGTCAAAATTTCAAAATGCAGCTGGTCCCAATGAGGTGTCAGAGCCCAAGCAGAGCTACAAGGGTATTCCTGTGGAGGGGAACATTGTGTGGTTGGTGTGTCAGAGCCTGGACAGGGTGAAGAAGTCATTCAATACTGGAGTGAGAAGGGAAGAGGGTGGCCTGGCATAGAATGGTGAATCCCAAGTGGGATAAGGAGGGCATCTGTGGGTGGCGGGGGCAACAAAGATTGGATGACCAATCAGACAATATATTTGTAATGTAACAGGTTTCTCACTGTTGGGCAAAGAAATTATAAATATGGAAAGAGAAAAAAACTAGAATAAACCCTGTGGTGTTGAACTGTAATTGGAGACAGCTGCGTGAACTCATGATTTTATACAAGTGCACAGATATATAGGTGCAAAGTATACACATGTATACACACATCAGTATATTTCCTAGTACCTTCCACTGAGATGGTCCCAAACGCATTAGAACAACTGCAGTTAAGATCTTGCATTCCAAATACAATTCTACACTAAAAGCAACACACCCCGGAGAAGTGGCTGATTACAGGACTGGAACAGGAAATGTACAAGATTAGCTTGGAATACCTTCTTGTGCCAGAATGTTAGGAAATGCACAGAGAAAGACGGTGACATGTCAGAAGGTCACAGAAGACAACCTGAAGGGGTTCCAATGTTTAAATATGCGACAATATGAGAATCAAAGTATTTAATAACAGCAATAAATTATAACCCACTGAATGAGAAGCCTTGAGTCTATAGTGATATAAATAAGCAAACGAATAAATTGAAAGTGTGGCGATGAATGGAATACTAAATTTAAATAGCTTCAAAGTCCCTCCTCACAGAAGACCCATTACTTATGAAGGGAAAACGAGTAATCAAACAATGGAAAAGTCTCTCAGACACGACCTTAATGTGAGCATCATCAGGAAGGGAACAAATGAGAATCATGCTCCACCTGACAGAATGCAAGGAGAACACAACATCACGACTGATATTCCTGCCAAGTGCAGAGCCTGAATCTAATCACATGGAGACATGAGACAAATCAAAGTTGAGGAACCCTGTACAAAATAACCGGCCTACGATCTTCAGAAGTCAAAATCACAAAAGTCAAAGACAAACTGAGAACTGCACTAGACTGAAAAAGACTAAAGGGACATGACAACTCAATGTAGTAATCCATGATTCTAAATTAAGACGTTATTGGAACAACTGGAGACACCTGAGATTTATGGATTAGATGATAGTAATGCATTAGTGTGTTAATTTCCAATTTTGATGTTTGTACTGTGGTTATGTCTTTGTAGGAAATACACATTAACATATTCAGGGGTAATGGGCATCAGACTAACAATTTACTCGCAAACAGTTCAGGGAAAAAAGGTTGTCTGTATTTTCAATTTCTCTGTAAATTTGCAATTGTTTCAAAGTAAAACATTATATTAAAAAAGTAAAAATGCACCTGCCAAGAATTTGATCTGGCAAATTCTTCTAAGAGTTTGTCTTATAATAAGCACAAACACATACATACAAAAAGATGTAAGACTATTCCCTACAGCATATGATTACCATGAAAGTACATTCAGTAGGTACTTTGCCACTCACTTTTCTCTTAAAAATTTGTAGTAACATGAATTCTTCATTTCTAGCTACCACCATGAACTAATTTAAATGTGTGATGGCATTATTTATGTGCCCACTATATTACATTTATAACTGAAAATAGCAAAGAGCCTTTTGGTACTTGGTAAATATTTTGATTAGTGTAGTATCTAACATAGTCAATATTAGTTGTTTCTACCTTCTATATTTAAGATTCCAAGGAAGACTTCTGCTGATGGTTTAGTCCAGTTAGCATCCAATGTTCAAGTAAATATTTCTCAGTGGCATTTTTCATAGGACAATTCTTCCCTGTGCAGGACTGGTCTATGTGCAGCAGGCACTTAAAATCCTTGACCTCTACCCACTAAATGCTGGTAGTTATTTCACATTCCTACCTATAAAGTGAATGTGACATCCTAAAATAATCCCCTGGTTAAAAATCACCATGAGATGTCCTACTTTGTTAGGCACAGGTGAGCGTGCCTCAGTTAGTCCAGAATGCTGGCAGCACGGGGGGACCACCACAGTCGTATTCCCATCAATAACAGTGTCTTACCCAGGAATTTCTCAGTGAGGGTTGGGAGATGAGTGGTATACTGCTCTTGAATTCTTCAAATATAGCAGTTTCACTGGTTAAAGAAAAATTACAGAATACTTAGTATAATAGTATTCTCTTGTAAATATCATTGCTTCTGGAGGCAAATTCAGTTTCATTTTAAATATTCTAAAAAAGCTTTTCCCTCAAAAAAAAACAAAACTCAATTTTGGCACAGGAAAAAGAAAATAAAAGAATCTAAAAGCCCACTTTTTCTTCTCACTTTTCTTCTCACCCACCTCTTGTCAGAGGAGATTAATGAAAATATTTTAATACCCTTTCAATTATCAGTTTGATATGAAAAACTGTTTGAAGTTTCAAATAAATTAACTTATTTCAGTTTTAGACCCCACTCTACTACTACCAACCTAGCTGTATAATCTTGACAAACTCTATCTTCTCTAGACTTCAAGTTGCTTTCTAGTTCTAAAATTCTAACCACGCCAATGCCTCCAAAATTATAGCCAATCATGCCCAGAACGTTGAATGTCTTCCTAATGAAGCCTATTCTCAATCAGTTTAGTCAAGAAGTTGCAGAAGGCATTTCACGAAGACCCTAAAAATGATTTTTAACAGTAACTGTTTAATGACCAATAGATTACAACTCACCAATTAGAACTGTGAGGAACTTGCCAATGTAACCCAGACCCAGAGCAAATAATGGGGTGGGGGGTGAGAAGCATTTGTTCCTTTGTACTTTCAGAGAATCACCCCACCTTATAACTCACAATGAAGAATAGTCAGAAAAAAAAACCAACAATGAGGCCTCTATGAAAACACATTATCTGAGCTTCCTTTTTAAAACAGAAATTCCTCTTCCTTAAAATGACTAAATTGACACTGTACCAAACAAGTTCTTATCTGGGATGAGATGTAGCAACCCTCCCAAAAGATAGACAATCCTTTATTCAAATCAGGGACACATTAATTTCAGTGAAGGCTTTCATATAGTAGGCTCTTAACTGCAAACTACCCTGGACAGTGTCCTGTTTCTGGAGCACAGAGACCCAACAAGGCCTTTGAAAGTAAGACCTCCCATAGATTGAAAAAATGATTACAGACAATTTTAAAGTTGTATCTATTTGTGATTCCATCAGTGATTCTGTCAGGCAATCACAAGAATTTTCAAATAAAAGAACTTGGAAAGTAATTCAGGGAGTTAATAACTGAAAACTCAAATACCAAAAGATTCAAAAAAGGCCACAGTTTTAAAGTAGTGCTTCTCTAAATTTAATGTACTTACGCATCTTTAGGAATCTTGGTCAAGTCCAAACTGAGTCAGTAGGTCCAGGCTGAGACCCTGCGTTTAAAGACCTCCCAGGTAACAGTAAAACTGCTGATCCATAGATAACACTTTGAGTAGCAAGGAGACTAAACCATGACTAGGCCCAAAAAAGTAAGAGATGAACCATTTCAAAAGAGAAATGATTCTTTGTGATATTTTTCCAAGTTTTTTCTTTTAGTTTTGTTATTTATCAGAGCAGTTTTTATTAGTAAATATTGATTGGCTTCACCTCACGAGCTAATTTTGTATCCATCAAAATCTATTTCAAATTAACATGAAAGGAAAAACTGTTTGAATTGTAAACCAAACCTGAAAAATACAGAAACCTGAACCAAACCTGAAACAAAGGCATTTCAAATGTTATATCCTGTAAGGTGACTAATAAATGGTGAGTTACTTAATGCTAATAAATCAGTCTGTTGTGAGAGGCCTTTGTCTTCACAAAAAATATTCTTTGCTTTTCCTTTAGCTTTAATGGGATTTTTTTTTTTTTTTACTATATAACTGCCAACATTTTGCACAAATTGCTGCTCACAGCATGAACTTAGAACAAGAACAAACTACATATTCTGCAAAAGCTGTTACGATGCAAGCTGCTGAGAAAAATCATGTTATCATCAGGTACACCGTTATCTCTCGATCCTTTTTAAACACTCAATTCTCAACTACTTATTTTAAATACAGATTCATTTATTCAACAAGCATTTATTGACCACCTACATTTATTGCCAGGCACTTTGCTAAATCTTAGGGGTAAGCTTGGTTTGGAGACTCAGGACAGACCTTTCAGATCCTGGCTTAACCACTTAGTGGCAAGCTTTTTAAATCTCCAAACCTCAGTTTCCTCAGGGTTGTGGTGATAGCTGGACTATATAATGTAAATGAAGTGCCTAACATTGTACCTTGTATAAGATAAACAGTAAACAAATACTATTTGAAACATGAAATTTCCTTTCAGTAAGAAGTAGATCCTGCTCTCCATAGGCCAGCTTTCTACTGTATAGCTCAGTGTCGGAGAATGATGAACCAACTTGAAAGTGAGGTAAAGAAAACATGTCTTAACAGAAAAATCTACTACCAAAACAAAAAAAGCAATCCCCACAATAAATAATGAATCCCAGAAATGGAAAGAAATGTGCTTTGGGTTAGTTTATGAGTTTGTGTAGTATGCACACTAATGTCTACTTCCATTTAAAAAAATAAATAGTAAGAGTACACTACAAATACAAAGCTCTATGGTTTTATGCACAATAGAATCATGATAGGTACAGCTGAGGACCATTTTAGTGAAGCAGTAATTGCTTAATGTAACAAATTTGCACACTGTTAACCACAATTCTCTTCCTACCACCTTCAGAAAGACTACCCTATAGTAATCTCTTTGCTTATGATAAATACTATTTACTCTACGTTTAGCCAATAAAGCAAGTAATTCTGAAAACTTAACTAACCACAACGCTCTAACAAATAAACAGAATCAGTAAAGCTAAAGAGTTTAAGAACTCTGGTGTCAATTGGGCCAGTGGCCCATCATTTCTGGCCAGTTATGTGACAACTGGCAAGTTTCAATTGCTTCATCTGAAAAACAGTAATACTGGTACCAACTTGCTAGATTTGTGAAAATGAGTTATTTCCTCTTGGTAGCCACGAAGCTAATAAAAATATTCAACTTATGTTAGTTCGAAGTTAAGTGATCAAAAATGAGTGAGGAACAAGAGTGAAACAATAACATATATTAAGCACCAACACCTGATCCTCCCATCCTACTTCACAGGCTTCATTTGTAAAGTGCCAGAAGTAAGCAGCACTGGCCTAATCAGGAACAACTTAGTATGGAAGGTTTAACGGCAAAGGCAGGCAGCTAAACCAATAGAAAATAAAGGGGAAGGGGGTTATGTAGACATGAACGAGGTGGCGGGTAACCCGGCTGAAGAGCAAGAGGACCAACCACCCGGGACACCCGGACGGTCCCAAGTCACCGTGGCTCCTCCCCACGAGGAAGCAGAGGCATTCAGCCTCATCGCCGAGCCCCACCGTGACACTCAGAACCCCAAGCCGGTCGCACGGAGGGTTGCGCGTGCAGAGCCTCCAGAGCCGGCGACGGGGGGCTCGGCTTCCCGCGGGCGCCTCCCGACCGGGGCCTGACCCCCGCACCTCCTCCAGCCCAAGGCCTGAGTCACCGTCCGCGCGGCCCAGAGACCGGGGCCCAGCCAGTTACCTTCCGCAGGGAACTCCTCGAACTCGTCGTCCTCCTCCAGGAGACCCAAATCTACCGGCTGCTTTTTCTCTGACATTGCAACCCTCTGCGCCCAAATCCTCTCAGGCCAGTAGGAAAGTTGGAGGGCCCACTCTTCCTCCCCGCAGCCGCCACCAGCGCTGCCGCCTCCGAGGCCGGCTTTACCATAGAGATGCGGAAGAAGAGCAAGGGAAACGGCGCGGGGAATGCTGGGATATCGGAGGTCCGTCGAGCGCTTCCTGCAGGTTTAGCAATTGTGTAGAGTTAGAAAGATTGCTTATTTTGTGCCTCTACCGTCTACTCCAGAGTCTCTGAATCGACAAACTTGATATCAGCGTACCTTTCCCTGGCTGGAAAAGACTCATAATGTGTAGAAAAGTCAAAACCTTTACTTAGTTTACTGCTGAGAGATGAGGTGTCTGCTAAGATTCATTACAGGCCTGCTAAATGCCAAGCCCTTAACATAGATTAGCTCCATCCTTACACCAATTCCCTAAGCATGGTATTAAATATGTCCATATGACACAAAAATTCAGATTCGGAAATAGCCACTTAGGTAGTGCTAGATACTCCAAATGCAGATTTGTTTGCCTGACTTTAATCTCCAAATTCTTCCATTATTCAGTGTTCCTCCATCTTACAATTGCTCTGTGGTGAATACCCTATTAAATTGTGTGTGTGTGTGTGTGTGTGTGTTTAATAACTATTTTACGGGTTATAAAATAACACCATGTAAAACTCAATATATTAATATATAATATTTTATGGTGTTCAAAATGTATCATTTTGAATTTTTAAAATCCTATTGAATACCATTTTGAATGTAGTTGTAAACTATAAAACTGTTAAATATATATAATATAATAGATGAATACTATATACTTAATTGTAAATTTTGATACATGTGTTTATGTATTTAAATCCCTTTTTTTAACGATATTAGTTTATACCATGTACCGGGCTGGCACTGTGCTGGAAAAAGTTCTAGACAAGTTCCTTCCAATCAAGGAGCTCATAGTCCACTCAGAGATATATAAACAGAAAAATCACAATCACACAATAATACATTTGAATCTCTATTTTAAAATAAAATTATATGAGAAATGAATCAATAGTGTGGGTATACAGGGAATGGAGCAACTAAATAGAGCACAAATTTGGACCAGAATTTGGGAACCTACAATTAGATGTAAGTTTTAGAAAAATAAGATGGCCTTATAATACTGTTTTGATTTGATTACTGAAAATCTTAGCAGTCTTCAAATTAAGTTCAAAATATATGTAATTTGGCATGTTACATAAATACCAAATTAATGAAAGAAAAGATGAGGAAAATCTAAAATTGGAAGTAAATATAGACTAGAAATGCAGAAAGTATGTAGTATATTTCTTCATATTAAAGTCCATTTGTATGGCAAGTATTTGTTAACCTTGATGAGATCCTTAGAGTTTCATACGCTCTGTCATGCTGGCTATCATACATATACCACTGGGAACCACACACCAAATTGAAGCTTTGGGCAGGCAGTTTGATTTAGGCAGCAAAGAATAAAAAAGCAAATCGCAGATCTGAGATAGCCATTTTGTGCAAAGATAAAAGATTTACCCAAGGATAAATTTATAGAGACAGAAAGATGGAGGAAACGGGGGTATTTGGGATTCACTGCTAATAGTTCTGGGGTTTCTTTTTGAGGTGATAAAACTATTCTGATATTGACAGTGATGATGGCTGTAAAACAGTGACTATACTAAGCACCACTGAAGTAAGTATACACCTCAAAATGGGAATTTTATGTGAAGTATATCTTAATTTTAAAAATGTTATTGAACAAATGGCCAAGGAGTCAGGAATCCCAAATTCTAGTTCCTGCACCTATTATTTATCTGACATATGACATTTGTATCAACTCTTAGCAAAAAACAAACAAACAAACAAACAAACAAAAAATACGCAGCAGCAACATAGTGATTTTTCCCTTTTTCTCCTTAAAACTGAATGTATACAATTTAAAGGAATAATGAAGAGAAGAAACAACCTATGTTAAACCCTCCACTTTATTTTTTTGTTTTCATTTTACTGATTTATTAAATTCAGAATTCTGGAACCACTGAAATGACCGCTCCTTTTAGTCATCACGGCACATAGCGCAATGAGCAACTTCTCATTTTAATAGGGCACAGGGGAAAACTCTAGAAAATGATAGCTATTAAAGTGTAAGAGGCATTATTGATTAGCTAAATTAAGGATATAAAAATACATATTTGATGCACCAGGATAGAAATCCATGCTCAAGTCCTACTAAACGGAATTTAGGCAAATTACTTCATTTCTCTGAAGTACATTTTCATTACTTGCAGAATTATAGTGACGATTAAATGAAATGATTATATCATGCATAGTTTATACCTGGTATGTAATAAGTGATCAATATATGTTAATTATTATTAAATATGGGATGTAAATTTTAAAATATCTCAGATCTTCCATACCAACCCTAAAAGTCTCTAAATGTGGGTTTTGTTTCCTAGATCATATCTTAGTGATACTTTGCAAGGAAGGCAGTTCCTCCACAAGTTAATAATAATAATATAAACAATAGTAGCAAACATGTATTTAGTGTTGACTTTGCATCAGGCATTATGCCAAGCCCTTTCTGTGTATTTATTTATTGAATCCTTACCACATCCCTATTAAAGGAGTACTTACAATTTAAATCTCTTTTATACTTGAGTAAACTGAGGCACAGAGAGGTTGTAATGTGGCCAAAGTCACTGTGCTAAGTGGTAGAACTATTATATTCTAAGGGCTTTCTTAAAGGTAGAAAACAAACCATCCCATTGTGTGGAAAGCCAGACAGTTCACAGAAATCCCCAGAATCATTTCTTTCTAACATACACATGTAGGAAAATGTCAAAAATACATACATGTAGACAGAAGTGCAAAGGGCAAAAAGGTATAAACAAGAAAATCAAACCTGGGGTTGACTTCCTATCGCTAGGAAATGCTCCACAACTCTAGGGAGAAGCATTGTGGTCAAAACTATGCCTTTACCTGTATCAGGTCTGTAATTGATTGATTATATTTAACTTCACAGGAAATCAAGTTAGTAGCAAACTTTATAGTAGATGATTCCATTTGTCTCAAGCAAATCTTCTTTTTTTTTTTTCCCTAAAAATTCCATTTGGGATCCACATGGTATTAGTTACATCACAAATATCTAAATCCTTAAGTTTGCTATGGAATGACCATTCAGTAACTAGGCAGGATGGATTATATTAGATTGACCCCTCTGTATCTATACCTATCCAGGAAGAAATGGCGAGGGGCTGTTAAGTGGCTGATATCTGGAGAAAGGACCAATTACAAAGGCTTCTTCATTTTGACTTCAGAAGGATACAACTAGCCAGCCATGAAAGACTGAGAAGGCTCACCTATGATGTCCTTTCAGGTATAGTCAATGGAATTATAACAGCTATCTATGATGTCAGAGGGGTAGTAGATTGGGGGAGGTGGTTATCACTTTGTGAGGGGTGTAAATGTCTAATTATTACATTGTTTTGTACAACTGAAGCTAAAAAAAATAAAACCTTGGCTCCGGAGTCACTCTATCGGAGTTCAAATCAGGTTCTGCTACTTAGCAGCTGAGGGGCTCTATAAAATTACTTTTCCTCTTGGGCCTTGGTTTACCTATCTTAGAAGTGGTAGTAATAAGTTACCTTCCCCATGAGGTTGTTGTAAGGATTAAAAGAGCTACCATGTTTCCCTGAAAATAAGACATAGCCAGACCATCAGCTCTAATGTGTCTTTTACAGCAAAAATTAGTATAAGACCCGGTCTTATACTAATTATACTTATTTTAATATAAGACCGGGTCTAACAATATAATATAATTAATAATATAATATAATATAATATAATATAATATAATATAATATAATACAGGGTCTTATATTAATTGTTTCTCCAAAAGATTCATTAGAGCTGATGGTCTGGCTAGGTCTTATTTTTGGGGAAACACGGTATTTCATGTAAAACACTCAGAAGGATACCTGGCGTATGGTAAATAGACAATACATAGTAATAATTTTAAGTAGAAAAGAAAATGATAATGCTGATTCCCACCCTCTAGCAATGCATAAAACTCCTCAAGGCTACAAGAAAAGCTTATTTCCAATAGCATCCATGCTTGTCATCAAGAAGTACTGAACTTCTTCTGTGCTGTGACTATCTTTTTATCTGCCTTTTCTAACCTCCAGAACATAACCATTTGCTGCAGCTTCTCTCTGAGTCTCCAATGGGCAGGTCCTGGATCAGATAAAATCCATAAAGCACCAGGTCACAATATTTAGGCAGCTCCCAACACCATCATCAAAATTTTGCATACATTTGTAATAAATGCAAGTGTAACTCCATTAGGAGAAAATGGAAATTTAAAAGGGTGGGGCAAACCAAACTATATGCAATTTGCAGCAGTAGAAATAAAGTAGAGAAAAGATGAGATATCAGAAAGTAGATTGAGATTGGGATATGTCTTATAGAAAATCACTTATTTCATATAAAACCATAGCTCCCTGTTCAAATTTTGATTCTTCCTGGGCCTTTAAAATTTATTCACTTTCAGAAACTGTTCTTGAAGGTCTTGAACAAAAGTGGACTATAATTATGAAGGCACTCTGGAGCTAGTTAGCTGTAAACCCTACTCTGATCTATGTTTTGTTTTGTATTGATAGGGTTTTTTTTATTGTGGTAGGAATGCTTAACATATGTGTATCTTCTTAACACATTTTTAAATGTACAATACGGTATTGTCAAGCATGATGTTGTACAGCAGATCTCTAGAACTTACTCATTTTGTATAACTGAAACTTTATACCCACTGAACAGCAACTCCTCATTTTCCTCTCCCCTCTAGCCCCTGTCAACCACCATTCTATTCTCTGTTTTTATGAGTTTAACTATTTTAGATACCTCATGTAAGTGGAATCATGCAGTATTTGTCCTTCTGTAACTGGTTCATTTTACTTAGGATAATGTCCTCCAGGTGCATCCATGTTGTCGAATATGACAGAATTTTCTAATTTTTAAAAGCTGAATAATATTCCGTTATATGTATACTCCATGTTTTCTTTGTCCATCCATTTGTCAGTGGACGTTTAGGTTGTTTGCCAATCTTTGCTATTGTGAGTGGTGATGCAATATACATAGGAGTGCAGGTATCTTTTGGAAATCCTGATTTCATTTCTTTCAGATAAATGCCCAGAAGTGGATTTGCTAGATCGTATAGTAGTTCTAGTTGTAATTATTTGAGAAATCTTCATAACTTTTTTACAGTAATTTTTTGAGAAACCTTCATACTATTTTACATTCCCACCAACAGTATATAAGGATTACAATTTCTCCACATCCTTGCCAGTACATGTTACCTTTTGGGATTTTTGGTTTTTGTTTGTTTTTTTATAATAGCCATCTTGACAAATGTAAAGTGATACCTTGTAGTTTTGACTTGCATTTCCCTGATGATTCATGATGGCTTATCTTCACATACCTGTTGGCCATTTGTATGTCTTCTTTGGAGATATATCTATTCAGGTCCTTTGTGCATTTTTTATTGGGTTATTTGTTTTTGTTTTGTTGCTGTTGAGTTGTAGGAGTTCCTTACACATTGTGGAAATTAACCCCTTACCAGTTATATATAGTTTGCACATATTTTTTTTTCCATTCTATGTTACCTTTTTACCCTGTTGATTATTTTGCTGTGCAGAATTTTTCAGTTTGATGTAGTTTCACTTGCCTATTTTTGTTTTTGTTGCTTGTGCTTTTGATATCATGTCCAAGAAATCATTTCCTAGACCAATGTTATGAAGTTCTTCCCCATGTTTTCTTAGAGTTTTATAGCTTCAGGTCTTACATTTAAATTTTTAATCCCTTTTAAGTTGATTTTTGTGTGTGATATGTGTTTAAGATTTGACTTATGGGGAGGGGGTAGAATAAAATAAAAGAACATTTTCTTTTAAAAACATAAAATTTGAAAATGTCACTTTTGAAATAAAGAGTTATTTTCCATTCTCTTTTCTCACAATGATTTGACATTGTTTATGGATTCTGCTCTGAAGTACATGCTGCGTAGATGCCACACAGACAAGTTTCCTCCCCTCTGAGTTCACATCCTAGTAGTTCTTTAGCTTCCACCAGGCCACCTGGAATAAAGCTTCTAAAATTTTTCTGGAGCAAACATTTGGGACTGACCATGTTTCTAAACTTTAATGTGCATTTAAATCTCTGGCAATCTTGTTAAAATGCAGATTCTGATTCAGTTGGTCTACCTAGGGCCTGAAGTTCTACATTTTTAACAAGCTCCCAGGTGCTGTCAGTGTTCATGGTCTGGAGAGCACATATTAAGCAGCAAGCGTTTAGATGAAATGGAAGTAAGAGAAAATAGCTTTGCATCTGAAAATTGATCCAGCTAATAATACTGTGTGACTGGTCTATCACTTATTGTGGCTCCTTTAACTGTGTAAGGGAGGAAAACCTTTCCCTCCACTCTCCTAGGTTCAATAGCTGGGTCAGTAAAATAAATTAACAACAGCTGGATTAATAGGAGAAAAGGTAAACAAATTTATTAATTTTTTAATATGCACACTGAGGCATCACAGAAAAAAAAAAAGTGAATACCCAAAAACGCAGTGAGATTTGAGAGATTATATACTGTCTTGATAAGGGCAGGAATATAGGCAATTTAGGGGAGAGTAAATGATTTTTAGGAAAGATGATTGGACCATTAGAAGAAGAGATGGGAGATATGATGATTTGTAGCAAAATTTGTCTGGATGTGGAGTCGACTTTTAGTCTATTCCTCTGTGATGAGTCAGGCCCCAGGAGGAGATTTATGACAACTGAGTTTTTTGGGGGGCTCTCTTTAGGCAGGTAAGGGGAGTTCAGAGAAAAACCTCTCCCTGAGTCTGTTGTTTTCAAGTGCCTTCAGCTCAAAATAAACACTATACTAAAGCGGCATATTTTGGGGTGGCATGTCCAGAATTCCTTCAACAGCCATACTAAATTCAAATGTTTCCTTTTCACTATCGGAACTTTTCTTCTGAAATGTTGCTCCTTAAACATTAGGAGGCTTAGCTCTTCTTAGAGGGATATATCTTTGTGAACAACTCACATCGTTAATTAGTATGAGTATTCTATTTTCAATGACTGATTCTGGACTTTGAGAAGAATTACAAACCCAATAAAAGAAGATTTCTTGCCTCTTTTATCAAGACAAAATGCTTGGGCAAGTAGAAATGTGAAAAATCGTAATTGTAAAATAACTCTCTAAAATATCTAGATCTCATTCTAGAGCAATTAATAATGAATAAACAGTTATATAAAATCCAAATGCTAATAATGATAAGTACTTAATCTACCATGAAGTAAAAGCCCAAATACATACAAAAATCGATATTTGCATGTGTAGGACTTGTTTGAAAAGGCGATTATGGTCTCACAAGTAAATCATAAGAATTTAAAAAATTTTGTAAATGCTGTATTTATATGACAGACAGGAACCACTCTGAAGGAATCATTATGGTTTGGGAAATGATATGCAATTTCAAAATCATCTAAATCATTTCAATTGCCTGTATTTACATTTATATAATGGGTATTTATAATGGTGATTATTTTAGAACTTACCTTGTTTTCCAGAATCTCACATCGGTTTCTATGGGAACAAGAGGGGCTCTGAAGAGGAACGTTTTAAGAACTCTTTTCACATTCAGTGACTGCTATCTGAACTGCAAATTCTGTTTGTTAATGGTTTTTAATTCTTAACTTTTAACACAGAAATAAAAGTTGGGCGTTCTAGCTTCATAAATCATTTTAAATAATAAAAACTATTTTTATGAAACATCTGGCACATTGAAACATTTGAAAACAAAATAACTAGCTTTAGGAGCTAATAATCTGTTCACTTTATTAAATTCATTAGTGATTAATCCACATTGCCCAGGTGCTTGCGCTAGGAAAATTGTGTAAAGAAAACTTCATCTAATATATTATTTCAATACATTTTCTCTGCCATACACATACACACAACACACACACACACACACACACACATTTATATGTTTTCTTTCTTTTGTAAAAATCCCTTTAAAAGGCAGTGTAAAATGTTCTGCATTTAAAGTAACCCTCTGCCAACACCTCACCCATCCTGTGTTCTTATTTACTCTGGTACTGTTTTGTACCTTTACCATGTTGTCACACCAGCTGGAACTTATTTTTACTATTTTTGAAACAAGCTCATAAGTCTTCATATTTCAGTTTTTCTTTTTCTTGGAATAGATTTTTAAATCATAAAAAGCTCAACATGTAACTTATGTATTACCTTTGTGCAGTTTACTATATTTAATATTTCCCCACATTTCATGTTTTCTCATAAACTTTATTTTTTTAATTCCCTGGAGAAATTATTTTTCAGTATGTTTTTATTCAATTCCTTTTCAAAGTAATTAAAGCCCACTAAAAATAAGAGAAGGCCTATTTCAGAAAAAGAGTGCTAAAACTAAATTTTTGTTATACCCAAACTGTAAAAACTGACGGTTGAAAGCACATAGCATCCCATAACCAGCTTATGTAATAGCTACTCCAGTTATTGCTGACATACAATCTGTGTTTTAAATCCAAAAAGTACAGGTTGATGGCAGAGTGCCAGGCAGGGTGGAATAAGTGAGTGTTTTGCACCTTTCTGGAATTGGTGGATTTCCGCCCACCATCTAGTATGTGGCCCTGGCCTCTGTCATGATTGCTGGAGACCAGTGACAGTCTGAGAAGTGAAGCTGCTGGCATTGTGTGACCAATAGACCATCCCATAACTCACTGACCTGGTATAAACTCCAAGATTTTTTTTTCTTTCTTAAAAGTATTTTTATTCATATTGGATTTCATGAAATAAATTAGGGGTTATTACACTTTGAAAAATGGAGAGATAAATATACATGGGAAACAGTAACCAAATGTTTTGGGGAAATGATTAATCGATTGGCTCTTCTATCTTTTAAAAGTTGATTTTGAAGTGAAGCTGAAAAGTAAAAGCAAGTACTATGCTAATCTTCAGAAGAGAAAATTTATCTTGGAAAGTATCTGAATTTGAAGGTGAGGAATATGATTGTCTATCAGGTCTACTCAAAGTGGGGTTCATGGACCAGAGCCCATCTGAGACAAGATAAATACAAAAAGTGAGCATAAGCATTTAGAAACTTTAGAGTAGTTTGACATCACCACTTCATCCAACCCCGTGATTTCGTATTTTACTAAAATCAGCCCATGGCATTTGGGAATTTAAAAAATTTACCCTTTACTACAATTAGTTTGAGATGCACTGATCTAGCATAAATTACTCTCAGCCAGGAAAAAAGTGCCATTTGAACTTCACAGTATTGAAAATAATTTATCCCGTGTGATTCTGTCTGAAAGCTTGGAAGTGAAGGGTTTTTATCTCTGAAAGATCTCTTTCTAGCCCTAGAATAACATACTTATTTTCACAAGATTACAGCAAAAGAGCTAAAGCGGATAGTCAGTCACTCTTGCAGGTATAAAAACAATCGTGCTTAAATGAGTTGTCTGATATTCCACAATTACCATCAAAATTTTAAAGTCAAGTGAAGAGCATTGCACAGAATTTGTTTACTATTCTGATGAATAAAATAAAAACACCTTAGGTTGATTATGGCAATGAATTGGTTATATTTGCTATTTCATATGGCAGAGAGCAGTGCTTTGTCTTAAGGTTTCAGAAGGAAAAGCATTGTATTACAGTTGTTCAATGGATGACAAGTGAAACTGCATAGACTAAAATATCAAGGTGAAGAACTGGAAGGAATTCAATAAACCAAAAACAAAATTAAACAAAGAGAATTAAGAAAGATTAAAGTAGGAACACATGTACAGTTTGGATAAAGAACCCATAGACCAGAAAAGGTATAAAATTCCAAAAGAGAAAGGGCTTGCTACCTTGGACTACAAATAGGAGAAATAAAATGAAAATATGAAAGGGAAAGTTTAGACGAACATTGGGAACTTTTGTTAATTGTTAAGAGTATTAGGTTAGGTGAGTGGGTACCCAGTGAAGACATTTCAAACCTCATTGAAGAAACACATGGACATTGTGTTGCGGAGAACAAGGCTTCAATGGCCAGGGGAATGGAGCAGCTCAACTGTGAGGTCATTTCCAGCTCTAATTTCTACTGTTCCATAGTTCTGAAGGATAGTTGCTAAATTGCTTGATCAACCCAGACAACTGAAACTCAACGCAAGAATAAAACCCAGTCAAAACAATAACATCAGCCAAAATTGTAACATACCCCTCCCAAAGGAAAAAACAAAAACAATAAATAAACACCACCCTAAATCTTGTATCATACTCCAAAGATGACAAATTGAGGCTCTGGCAACCTGACCAGAGGAGTGAATTCCAGAGACAGGACCCTTCAGTGAGCAAGCCCAACCAACAGGTTGGGAGGTCTTAACCTTTCAGATAGGCTTACAGAATCTTCCAGCTGATCTTAATATAATGTAGGCTTAAAAGGGAAAGGGAAAAGAAGCCCATTAAAGAACTGAGTCTATGAGTGAACTGATTCATTAATTCATTCTACAAGGATTTATGGAGCATCTACTATAGGCCACCCAGTACTCTAGGGTACATGGGTAAACAAAACAGACAAGAGATCTGCCCTTGTGGCACTTACGTTTCAGTGTGAAGAACAATAAATACCACAGCATAATATATCATAAGTTAAGCAGTGGCAAGTGTTAAGGAGTGGTTGAAAAGCAGTGTAAGGAAGATGAAGGGGGGAGTGGAATCCAGGCAGATCATTGTATTTAATACTGCAATCAGGGTAGAACCCCTGGAGGAGAAGCATCTGAGCAAGAATTGAAGGAAGTGAAAGGAGGTACCAAGTGGATATTGGGGGACGAGCATTCCAGGCGGAGAGAAGCATGGTGTGCAGCAGGAAGGTTGGAATAAACGTGGTGTGTCTGAGGAACAGAGAGGAGGCCAGTGTGGCTGGAGGGGAGTGAGAGTGGAGAAGATTATTATGAGGATGGTCAGAGAGGCCTCGTAGGCCATTAGGACCTCGCCTTTTACTCCCTCTGAGCAAACTACCCACAGCATCTGGAATCAAGAATCCTAGGAACTCAGTGAAGAAACTAATTCACACCAGTTGTCAACCTCCCTGGGAATCCATTCCACCCACACGTTAGCAGTGTTTCTGTGTTCCTTCAGACTGTGCGGGTGGTTAATTTTACTAACGTCAGCATCATCCAACATAAGCAATGTGTCCCTGAGTGTGTTAATGTGTCCTATAGTTACTGCTACTGAAAATGAGGAAGACTCATCAATATTGGAAATATGGATGTTTGCTTTCATTTATTCTTATATCAGCAAGGAAAATTCCAAACAAAATTACATTTGTGATCTTTGTATAATGTTTGTACTATATGAAATATGAGGTCTGTCATAGAAAATAAGTCCCCTGAAATATCAGCTATTCTATTATGGGCTCACGCTCTATAAAACCTAATATTACTCGGGGCTTGATAAATATTTAAATTAAAAAGGAGCTTAAAGATCAATTTTGAAGACATAAATGGATTATGTAAGAAGTAATGGCAATAGTAAGGGAATGACTAGAGGTTTTCAGATATTTTGAAAAAATCATTATAAAGGTTAAATTAGAAAAGCACTGTTAATGTTCACTTATGAATTGAAAACAAATATGTTGAGTACCTCCTATGTGCCAGGCAAGTTTTCTAGACCCCTATAGATACAACAGTGACCACCATATGAGGGCCTGCAATCTAATATGTTATTCTATTAAGATTCTCCTCAGGCAGCTTACCATATCATATGTATACGTGTACAGCTGAATTTTCAACAGAAACTTTGCAGGCCAGAATAATTGGCACAAAATATTCAAAATGATGAAAGTAAGGACCTACAACCAAGGACCTACAACTCTACCCAGCAAAGCTATCATTTAAAATTGAAGGACAGATAAAGAGCTTCCCAGACAAGAAAAGGCTAAAGGAGTTCATCAACACCAACTAGAATTACAATGAATCTTAGAAGGACTTCTTTAAGAAAAAAAAAAAAATAATAATAATAAAATGGCAATAACTACATATCTATCAACAATTACTTTAATGTGAATGGATTAAATGCTTCAATCAAAAGACATAGGGTGGCTGAATGGATAAGAAAACAAGACCCTTACATTTGCTCCCTACAAGAGACTCACTTCATATTAAAAGACACACACAGACTGAAAGTAAAGGGATGGAAAAAGATATTTCATGAAAATGGAAACAAACAAACAAAAATCTGGGGTAGCAATACTTATATCAGATAAAATAGACTTTAAAACGAAGGCTATAACAAGGGACAAAAAAGGACTCAGTAATTCCACTTCTGAATATTTATCCGAAGAAACACAAAACACTACTTTGAAGGGACCTGTGCATCCATATGTTCATTGCAGCATTCTTTACAGAACCCAAGATATGGAGGCAGCCTGGGTGTCCATCAGTGGATGAATGGATAAAGACGAAGTGGTACATATATACAATGAATATTATTCAGCCATAAACAAGAATGAAATCTTACCATCTGCAACAACATGGATGGATCTACAGGATGTTGTGCTGAGTGCAGTAAGTCAGACAGAGAAAGACAAATACCATATGATTTCACTTATATGTAGAATCTAGAGAACAGGATAAATGAAGAAAAAAGAAACAAGCTCATAGATACAGAGAACATTTTGATGGTTGCCAGATGGGGGTGGATTGTAGGGATGGGTGAAGGAGGAGAGGAGACTAAGAGGTACAAATTGGTAGTTACAAAATAATCATGGGGATGTAGAGTAGAGCCTGGGGAATATGGTCAGTAGTATGGCAATACCTATGTATGGTGTCAGATGGGTACTGGGTTTATCAGCGTGATACACTCGTATATACTCGTAAATTTCTAATCACTGTGCTGTATACCTGATACTAATAAAGTATTCTATATTATCTGTAATTGAAAAATTTTTAAATATTTTTTGAAAAAGAAAAAGAAGCTGTAGTTAGCTTAATTTTGAATTTTGGGGCTGATTCCAAGCAAAGAAACATTCCCCGTGTCCTGGGCAGAGCATGTCTGTACGTGTGGTAGCCTTGATGTCTTCTCCTTAGGCAATCACTTCTCTTACCTTAGAACAACACCGCCAGGTTGCCAAGGACTTTTCCCCTCCCATGGAGGGGTTGATTCATAAAACAGTGACTTGCTGGGTTACAATGTGTGCTGGATTTTAGAAACTGAGCAGGAGCCAGGGTGTGGACCATCTATGCAGTTCTGCCCCTGGCTTGTGTCAGCATGTCCTGGTATTTGAGCAGAGTTCATGTGTGTGCTCAGTTGTGTGAAGAAAATCCAACAAAGGAATAAAATCATTATAGGCCTCTTCATTGACAGGAAAGGGAAATCTTCTGGTCAGTGGTTGAAATGGATAAAAATTGAGCATTCTGAAAGCTCTGATGTTAGAACGTTAGCCCTAAATGTTTATATGCACTATCTATCTATTTAATTCTATTAAACTTTATAAGCCTCCCACAAGGTAGAATTCTATATTACAAGTGGAAAAATGACTTTAAAGATCATAATTAATCAATAATAAAGCTAAAGAAAATAACCCTGAATTTCTTAATCTCTATTCATGATGGCAGGATGGGAAAAGTAATTTATTACATTTCCATGATAAATACATTTCCTGTGAATTAAAAAAATATATGCTGTTCTTTCTGTGTCCTTGGGATTTTTAAAGAAATGTGAGGATAGGAGAAAAAAAATACACATTTAAGGAATTTATTCAGAGCAAAATTAAACTTACATACTTTGTTTTATTTTTTAATAAACTTTATTTTTTAGAACAGTTTTAGATTAAAAGAAAAATTATAAAGATAATATGGAAATTCCCATGTACTCCATACTTCCTTTCCCTTATCATTACTATCTTATCTTAGTACTATGGTATATTTGTTACAATTACTGAACCAATATCCATACATTATTGTTAAAGTTGTTACTTTATTCAGATTTTCTAAGTTTTTATTTAATGTCCTTTTTCTGTTCCAGGATCCCACCCAGGATATCACATTACATTTAGTCATTATGTCTCCTGGGGCTTTCTTTGACAGTGACAATTTCTTAGAGTTTCTTGGTTTTTGATGACCTTGCCAGTTTTGAGCAGTAAGAGATTTGACAATTAAGTTCGTGAACTTGTTGCAACGGTGTCGCTAACCTTTTCTGATATCAGAGGGATTATTCATTGTGAATTTGTACCAGCTGGACAAACAGTTAACCAAGTTTACTATTTGGAAGTGCTGAAAAGGCTGCGTGAAAAAGTTAGACAACCTGAGCTTTTCGCCAACAATTCATGGCTCTTGCATCACGACAATGTACCAGCTTACACGGCACTGTCTGTGAGGGAGTATTTAGCCAGTAAACAAATAACTGTATTGGAACACCCTCCCTACTCAGCTGAACTGACCCACAATGACTTCTTTCTTTACCCAAAGATAAAGGCAATATTGAAAGATCGACATTTGATGACATTCAGAATATCAAGGGTAATACGACAACAACTCTAATGGCCATTCCAGAAAAAGAGTTCCAAAATGTCTTTGAAGAGTGGACTAGGCACGGTTGTGGGTGCATAGCTTCCTAAGAGGAGTACTTCGAAGGTGACCATAGTGATATTCAGCAATAAGGTATGTAGCACTTTTTCTAGAATGTGTTCGCGATCTCAGTTGTCCGACCTCGTACTTAGGTATTTTGGTTTTAGCTCTATCTGTATCTATACAAGTATTAGGTATTTTGTAGAATGTCCCTGTATTGAGATTTTTCTAATATTTTTCTCATGATTACAATAGGGTTACCATCTTTGGGAGCAAGACCACAGAAATAAAGGGCCATTTTTAATCCCATGATATCAAGGGTGCTATCAACATAACTTACCACTGTTGATGTTGACCTTGATCACCTGACTGAAGTAGTGTTTGTCAGGTTACATGCTGTATTGAAATTGTATTTAATTATACAGAATGATCTCTTTATTAAAAATATTAACTTTAACTTTAAACATAGTTTATCCAAGTAGCAGTAGAATTAGCACTAGCTATCACTGCACAGATTACAATACATAAGAGATGACAATGCATATTTAGGAGAGTGATAAGAGAAACACTGATTTAGTGAGCCTTAAAATTCATCATGAGTGCAATTCCTATGGAGTAGGTGGATACTATCAGTTTTTCACTGGCACTTTTTACTTTGCAAAACATGTTGCAATCACTCTTTGGCTATCTCCCCCATCCCCAACATCCCTATGAGGAGGCTAGGTAGAGCTTCCTTGGTTCCTTTTCAACAAATAAAGGAAGGGCTTTGGAGTCAGAGAGAGATTGTGTTTGATGTTGAGCTTAGCCACTTTCTACTGTGCAATCTTTGGAAAACTTTTCGAACACTTCGTCTATAGAAGGGGGCAGTGGCCATATGTACAAGAACACAAAAGGAGTAATGTGAAGTAGGTTGGGCAAGGAGGCATGGATTAGTTCAAGGTGGAGAATATGAATTCCATGCTCTTATACATCCATAAACATGTTTGTTCTTAATAGTCATATGCTTTATGGCACAACAGAAAAGTATGAAGCAGATACTTTGCTAAGGCCTTGTGGTGTCGTGGAGAGACTCAAGCCCACTAAGTAATCATCTTATCATCTTACAATCAGGTGAATGAAATTTCAAGAGCTCAGGATTTGGAGTCAAAAGACCTGGGCTATATCCTGAGTCTGTCACTTTCTACTGTGTGACCTTGGGCACTTACTTAATATCCCTTAGCCTCGGTGTAGTTGCCTATAAAATGAGTATAATATGGGGATTAAATAAACTTATCTAGCACAATGAATATGAATTACATCTGAATTTTCATCAACTTTGGAGAAGCTAGGAGTCAACGTGCCCTCTGGAATAACTAGCAGAAAGCTGCAGAGCATTCTTAGCTGCACTTTCAGTGAAGGAATTGGGCTCATAATATCCTAGAAGGCCATTATTTTGACATTTTGTTTAAGGCTAGTTCTTAATTTGACTCAGTTATTTTAGGCAAGAATGTTTTCAAAAGACCTAAGTGATGTTATTAACAAATGGGTTACATCTTCTCTTCACAGAGTTAAGCCTCTAATTATACCTTGATCTGATTTATTAGTACTACAGGCTTAAACATTTCCTAACTATTAAGACTGACTAGAGACTCAGGATAACTGTCCACATGCAAGGGATCTGAATGGCGAAAACACCGCAGAGGAAGAGGTGATACTTGGTGGATGAGTCACAAGGAAAGGCTCAGTGAAAGGTATTAATTAGGGTAATAGGAAATTATAACAAGTAAAATATGGGTTAAGTATCAGTGCATTTCCCTTCAGGACATACTTCCTAAGATAGGAGGGAAGAGTCTTCTAAAGGAGGTGATTAAAACCTCCACGGTTAAGACCTTTAAAACGAGACTGAACAGATTCTTTATGAACATACCAGAGAGAAGAATCCTGCCCTGTTTGGGGGGTGGGGGGTGGTGAGTGATATAATAGCCTTTTGCACAGCTGAGGGCCTTGAATCACTGCTCTATCCAGTAGCTGAATATATTGCAAACCATCAGTACACAGTTCCCTCCCTTGAGTGTGTAGCTGTCATTTCTATGGGCACTGTTTTCTTTTGGGGCAACTTCTTCCAATGTCACTGAATTAACATAAAAACTCTGTAAGTCTGCCTTTGTATCTAAGATCCAGTATATACATTTTGATTATTCTTCCATGAAAGACAATTTTATTTCTCAATATATAATGGATAAATACTTCAGTTTCCTCAAGAGGAATATAAATTCTTTTAAATGCAAAACCAACTTTAACTTTTTCAGACTTAATTCTTTCATTTCTTGCTTAGTAGAGCACTATAAGTTTGGCAACATTAAATGCATAGAGATGTGCTTCATCTCTCAGGAACCCCACCACTAGATTGTATTTGAGAAATGTGGAATTGTGATAACTATCACTATGCTAAGTCTAATCGGGAAAGAATACACAGACACCCATAGTCTTACCTTCGGCAACTTGGTGGTCCATCTGTAGTAACCACTCCTGGGATCTGGATCTCAGGCAACACTGGGCCACAGCACTCCTCCCACGCCCCTGTGGCTTGAACTACTCCCACTCATGAGGAGGCCGATGTGGAGTGATTCCAGGGGTGCTAGGAAGGGCCTCTCTACCTGCCTGCTTGGTGATATTGCAAACAAGCATTATTCTTTAATTAGTGTCAAGGTGTGACACCCCCACCTCCACCCTTCATCATCCACCTCCTCATCTTGCTCCTAGCCTACTCTCCCTTCTCCATATATCCTCTTCTTCTTCTCGGGCTCCCCAAACTGGTGGTACCACTACTGGTTTTGCACCCTTATTTCATCTAATAGCCAAGTTCTGTTCAATACACTTCTAAATAACTCTGAAATCAACTACTTTTCTCCACTACTTTAGTTTGAGCCACACTCATCTCTCGCCCAGATTATTATAACATCCTCCTGAACAGGTCTCCTTGCTTCTCTTCTTATCTCCCTTCAATTCATGGTCCACAGAGCAGCCAAGATGATCTTTCAAAACACTAATCTGTTTTTAAAAATCTAACACAGGAGAGGATGTAGAGAAAAGGGAACCCTGTGTACTGTTGGTGGGAATGTAAACAGGTGTAGTTACTCTGGAAAACAGCATGGAGTTCCCTCAAAACATTAAAAATAGAACTACCATGCACTTCAGCAATTCCACTTATGGGAAACAAAAAGACTCGAAAAGATATCTGCTCCTCCATGTCATTGCAGGGTTACTTATAATAGCATTATCTCAATAGACCTGGAAACAAACTACATGTCCATTAATGGATGAATGGATAAAGAAAACGTGGTGAGAAAGAGAGAGAGAGAGAGAGAGAGAGAGAGAGAGAGAGAGAGAGAGAGAGAGACTGGAATATTATTCAGTAATAAAAAAAAGGATATCCTGCCATTTGTGGCAACATGGATGGACCTTAAGGGCATTATGCTAAGTGAAATAAGTCAGACAGGGAAAGCCACAAAAAATGAACTCATAGATACAGAGAACAGATTGGTGGTTGCCAGAGGTGTGTGTGTGGGGGGTGGGGGCGGGAAATGGGTGAAGGGTGTTGAAAGGTACAAACTTCCAGTTATAAAATAAATAACTATTGGGAGTGTAATGTATGGTAACTAGTTAATAATGCACATTGCATATTTGAAAGTTACTAAGAGAGTAGAACTTAAAAGTTCTCATCACAAGAAAAACATTGCAACTGTGTAGTGATGAATGTTAACTGGTAATCATTTTGTAGTATATACAAATGTCAAATCATGCTGTATACCCAAAACTAATGTAATATTTCAATTATATTTTAATTTTTAAAAATCCAAGCACTAATCTGATTACGTCATACCCCTGTTTAAACACACTGCCTACTTTCCTGCTGGTCTCAATATGAGTTTCCGATTCCTTACACACAGCATTCCTCACTGGCCTTATCTCCCTCCTCTCTCTGTCTCACATTCAATGCCCCAACCACACTGAATTACGGGCAGCTCTCCAAATACGCTGACTCTTTCTTCCTTACCTTAGTTCCTTCTGCCGTTAATGCTTTCTAATAATCCCCTTTCACCTGAATAACTCTCACTCATCACACAGATTTAACCACAGACAACTTGTTCTCCAAATATCTGCCCATAGTCCCCCAAGACAGGATAAAATGTTCCTCCTGTGTATTCCTGTGCCCATGTTCACCTGTCTGCAGCTCAGTCACGCCTTAATATTCCTTAAGAGATTGTCAACCAGCGTGACGGACAGGGGCTGGGTCTTTTTCACTGTGTTATCTTCAACACTCACTACAATGCTTGACACCCAGTAAATACGGTACAAAGGAAAACTTTGTTGAATCAATAAATGAATAGCAAATCTTCCCCTGGGAGAAGTAAGACATTGATTCAATAGCATTAAAAGGAGACAAGATAGGGAAAATTACCTAGGGAACTTTGTGGAAGTGATGTAATTAGGACTAGAGAGAGGAGGTGGCATTTGGGGTGAAAGGAACTATATGAACAAAGGTACCTAGATGAGAATAAATAAAGGATGTTTATGAAATATTTAAGAGTTTGGCTTCATTAAAGTGGAGGGTGTATATTGAGGAAATGAAGAATGTCCACATCACAAAGGGTTTTGAATGACAGGAAGACGTTAGATACAGTATCATTGGAAATTGTGGCCAATTCATGATTTTATGGCAGATGAATTGCATGATAAAGTCATGCTTAAGGAAGACGAGTGTGGGACGTGTATACTGGAAACATTTGACAAAGATGACTCTACAGTCATCAAAAGCAGGTAAGAGGTTTACGTGTCATAATATATGAATAAGGGGATGAGGTAGGTTAAATGACTGCTCCAAATATTCCCTCCCTTTCTCTCCTACTCTGCATCTCCTATCCCTTGGCTCTGGACTTGCCCATGTGACTTACTGTGGCCAATAGAATGTTAGTGGGACTTTGGAAGCACTGTGTGATTGGACTTCCTCTGCATCACTAAGAGAAGAAGGATAGCCTACAGAGAGAAAGCAGGGAAGCAGTTGAGCCCCAACTAACCCCAGCCAGCCCACAAATACATGATACATACAAAATAATTGTTTTCAGCCATTGAGTGTAGGGGTGTTTTGTTATGCAGCAACAGTAACTGATACAGAGAATAAGAATGTGACAGTGGCATAGAAAGAGGGGAGGAAATGATTAGGACATACCCTGAAGGACAGATTAATAAGTTGAAATAGGTTCTGGTCATAGTGAAATTAATTTATATGTTAAAAAATACAAAAGAAAAACTTTAAAAACCATTTTCTTTATTGAATAAATTGAGAACATCTGAATAAGAAAATCTGAAGTAAATGAATAACATTATTTCAAAGAAGCTGCTACTTAAGTATATTCTTGCTCTTTTGGGGGTAGATTTATTTTTCTATTCAGCAAGTGTGTGCTTTGTGCATTTGCATTCACAAAGGTCGTTATTTGGTGAAATCCTTCTTTTGGAAAGTGTACCAGTCAGTTAATTATCTACTTACAAAGGAGGGAAGAAGATGTTATTGGAAACCATTTATTCTTGTGGATTTCCATAAATGTAGATTGCAAATAAAATAACATTTTCTGGATAGTCCCCTGCACATTTTCATTTGGGAGAAAATAAAAATTGACTGCAGTTTCCTGGTAATTTTTTTCTTTTGTAGACTATAGGTAATTTGGAGTGACTAATCCAGCAGTCTTTATTCAATTATCTGGTTTCCTTCTGGCAAGAAGCACATTCATGGTAGAAATCAGAGGGGACATTAAAATTAGAAAAGCAAAGAAGAACCATATAATGCTTTGCTTATAAGAATCACCTATTGTTGTTGGAAAATAGCATTGCAACATTTTAAATTTGGAGTCAAATCAGTTATACTTGTCTAGAGATAATCCACTGACCATGGTGGAAAGTTTCTTTTTGCCCTTTTCCATGGGCAAGCAGCTTCTGATTATTTTACATGGGGGGTAGGTAGGAGGGGGGCAGGCAGGAAAGAGAGAAAGAGAGGGAGAGGGGAAGAAAAGAAGAAAAGAAAGAGAGAAAAGAATGAAAAACCCTCTACAGGGTTACTGGAAGCCGATACATATGGCTGAGTCTATGTACTTGTCAAGACCCATCATACCATCTTTTTCTGGCTATATTCTTTCTAAAAGCTACACAGTTTGGCACAAAAATGCCACCTCAAGACTGTGAAATACCCTCTTTTGTTATTGTAGAGCTGTAACTTTCTGGGTGAGACTCAGCCTTAAATATCTCTAGGCAGACATATTTTCTTAGACACTTTTCGTAGGTGAAAGCTGGGATACAATTAGGAGTACCAAGAAAGTGCTTTGGTTCAGTCAACAAAATGAACTATCTCTAGGTGCTGGCTTTCCCATGTCTCACTCCTGGTGATGCCAAAAGAGAAAGAAAAAGGTTGAGGAATCCTAGAACCTGAAGCTGAAACTCTGAGAAGCTCCTGGAAAGACAGACGGAAGTTAGACCCAGGTGTAAGGGGCATGGCAGTCCAGGGCAAGGGGCCATTCTGTGCTCTGGCTCAGAGTCGTCACACTCTCTAGCTTGGGTGGAAAGTGATAAAAACCATGTCAGCCAGTCCAGCCCTCAACATTCTCCACCCCCTCTCCCCTTCTCCTTTCCCATGGGAGAGGCAACTGCAATTCAGAGAGACGGTTCTTAACAATTAGTGACATAGTGACATAGGCCAAGGCATGGAAAGATTTCAAAGCAGACTGTCTAGTCAGTGGTGTGGAGAACAGAGTGAGCAATAGAGGGTAAATTATAACACCAGAGACATTCCTCAGTGAGGAGCATCCTCGCCCCAATGCCAAGTACACTATGATGGGTGCTAGACAGGGCCTAGGCTTTTACTGCTTCAGCTTGGAAAGATTACCAGCCAAAGTAGCAATTTTTGGAGGTTCAGGCTCTATAAAAGAAGACAAACTGAACAACCTGTACTAGATGAAACACAATTAAGGTACTAGAGAGAAGGAAAAAAAATTAAGTGTAATAAAAATCCTCAAAGAAACAAAGGAAATTATTAGTAACACAAAACAGACACACATCATTATAAGAATGAATCAGTACAGGAAACTGAGCATCTAAACATTAGAGTTGGAATAAAGACCTCAATATACCTGAAGATGAGTTAGGGAACTGGAAGATCAGATGGAGAACTCTCCCAGGAAGCAGCAGACAGGAAACTATAAAAGGAAAGGTAAGAGATACAGAGGATAGAAGGTTTTGTTAAAAAAGTTGATATCTATATAATAGGAGTCTTGGGAAGAGGGAACAAATAAATACAGGAAGGAAATCCTGCCATTTGCGACAATATGGATAGACCTTGAGGGTACTATGCTAAGTGTAATAAGTAAGAGAAAGATTAACACTGTATTATATCACTTATATGTGGAATCTAAAAAAGCTGAATCAGAGAAACAGAGAGTAGAATGGTGGTTGCCAGGGTCTCAGGGGTGCAGGGTGAGAGAAATGGGAAGATGTTGGTCAAAGGGTACAAACTTCCAATTATAAGATGAATAAGCTCTGGGGACCTGATGTACAGCATGGTGAATATAGTAGTTAACAGTACTATATTGTATACTTGGAAGTTGTTAAGACAGTAGATCTTAAATGTTCTCACCACACACACACACACACACACACACACACACAAAAGCTAATTATGTGAGGTGATGGATAACTACCCTTATCATGGTAATCATTTCACAATATATAGTGTATCAAATCATCATATTGTACACCTCAAACTTACACAATGTTATATGTCAATTATATCTCAATAAAGCTAGAAAAAACAAAAACAAGTAAATCAAGGAAAGGACATATTTGAAGAACAATAAACAAGGATTATTTTAGAACTAAGGAAATATATAAGACCTTAGATAAAAATGCCTCATAGACAGGTAAATAAAGTAAATGAAAAATATCACAAAGTGGGCACGATATAATAATATTTAAGATCATCAACCAAAAAACACAAATTCTACAAGCTTTCAAAATGGGGTGAGGGATGGGGACTAGGTATTATACCTACAAAGAAACAAAAACGAAATCACTATCATCAACTTTCAATGAGTTAATATATATATACATATATTGCTTAGAACACTCTCTTGAATATAGTAAGCATTCTGTGCATGATAGCTATTAATATGATCCAAATTCTCAACAGCGACCCTAGATGGAAGAAAACAAGAAAGTAATATTTGTGTTACTGATTAACATAAAGTGTTAAACTTGGTTTTAGGATATTCTCAGTGACGTAAGGCTGAGAAAATTTATAATATAAAATTCTTATTAAATATGTCTTGGACAAATATTTCCAGTAGGAAGAAAAATAGATCTTGGAGGATACTATAGATACACGGGGAGTAAAGTTTGATTTCACACTAAAATGCAAGAATAAGGAAGAGAAACAAAATATATCTATAATAATTCCGAATGAAAAAATTATGTGATACCAAAATGGCCCAGAGCAGAATGACCAGAGAAAAGTGAGAACACACTTAAGTTACATCTGTTTTTTTTTTGTTTGTTTGTTTTTTGAGGGGAGATAGTGGCACATAGAGATATTATTAGCTCATGAAATTGATGAGAAAATTATTCGTTTCTATAAGTTAAGTATCAGTGAAAAATAAAACTATGGTATATAACTCTCTCAAGCCAGCTGAAAGAAAGTCCACATTTTTAAGCAAGTTAGGAGTATTAACCTGGGTACCCCCAAGATGCAGAATCTGAGACGAGGGCTTACATGCAGATTGTTTATTTGAGAAATGATTGCAGTGAACAGGAGTGGGGAGCTGGGAGAGTGAAAAAGAAGAAAAGGAGGGAAAACCAACAAAAGGACACATTATGGAGCTACAGACAAATGAAGAATGGCTCCCATGAGAGACCCTCTAAGGGGCTATGGAAAATGTTCCTCACTCATCTGCCCAAGGATTGGAAGAAGGAAGTGTATTGTCTAATCGGATGCAAATTCACACTTTCAGGCTGTCCATGAATAAACCGCCTATTCCGTGCTGCTGCCTCAGGCAAGCAAGAAGCAGGAGATACCAGATGCAGGTGAGGCAAGGTGTCCGTAGCTCATACCCACATAAAGTTGATCAATGTAGGGAAGACTGGAGTAAAAGGTAGGATGAGAGTACTATATAATGTGGAAGCAAGAGCTATATGATACAGTAGAGAAAAAAGATGAAAAAAAAAACAAATATAATGATAAAGAGGACACACAAAATTATATAGGAGATGTAAGTCCCAGTAGAAAAATAATTACAATAATATGAGTAAACTCACCAGTCAAAAACCATAAATGTTCAGGTTTGATAAGAGAACAAAAATTGAACAACATGCTTTTAAGAAGACGTAGATTTAAAATGAAAAGATTCAAAAATTTGAAAATAAAAGTTTAGGATACTACCTACTGTGTTTCCCCGAAAATAAGACCTAGCCTGGCAATCAGCTCTAATCCGTCTTTTGAAGCAAAAATTAATAAAAGACCCAGTGTTATGTTATGTTATGTCATATTATGTTATGTTATGTTATATTATTATACTCAGTCTTATACTATAGTACAATAAGACTGAGTCTTATATTAATTTTTGCTCCAAAAGATGCATTAGAGCTGATTGTCTAGCTAGGTCTTATTTTCGGGGAAACACAGTATCAGGAAAATATCGAGTAGGGTCAGCAAGCTGGAGATTTTAAAACATAATAACTCCTAGCAATTCATCTACCAAGGGTCAAAAATAAGCAACAATTTAAAATATTTAAATAGCCTAATACATTTGAACCAATAGATATGCATAGAAGTTTGTACCCATCAAACAAAAAAAAATGTATGTTCTTTTAAAGCACAAATGGAACAATCACAAAAAGTGAGTGTGCCATACAGGAAGAAAATTCCTCAACAAATTCCAAAATTTCAATATCACACAGTCTACATTTTCTGACCATAATGAAATAAATTTATATGTTTAAAACAATGTAAAAGAATAGCTTCTAAAATGCTGTATGTGTGGAAACCAAAAGATTAGATAGCTGGATACACAGAGAGATGAGGATGAAGATTACTAAATAACTTTTAGGTTAAAGAGGCAGTCATAGGAAAATGTATAAAATACATAGAAAACATTACATATTAGAATTTAGCTTGCGGTGTGAGGCTTGAAATCAATTCTCACTATTATGTGCTTTAAAAGGCCTGTGAGTTTCCCTGCTCTCACCAGATATGATGCAGTGGGAAAGGCTCCCCACCTGACTAGTTGCCATATCAGCTGGACTAGCTACTCCTCACCTGGTCCTCAACCAAATGGGTTTTACTCCCTTGACAGCCTATGAAATTATTCAAGGAATCCAATCACATATTCTCCTTCCAGAAGCAAGGGTCACCTTACCCTCTTGCTCTTTCAAAGCCTGCCTCTGACAGCCCTTGCTTGTTCACTCTGTTCTCAAGTGCTACTCTTGTGGACCTCCATGGTGTGTGGTGTCCTTCTCCCAGGCTAAGAGTATATGTGACTAAATACACTGTTGGCAATCTCATCTGTCCAATGTCAGATGTCCTGTGTTCAGCATCTCACTCTATTTAGGTTAGAGGATGCCTCCGTCACCAACGGAGTGACCAAAGGGCAATCAAAACATAGCTAATGTGGAATGTGGAGGAAATTCAAAAGATTTCAATATATTTATCAAAAAACAAGAAAATCTCAGGGCGGCCGGATGGCTCAGTTGGTTAGAGAGCGAGGTCTTAACAACAGGGTTGCCTGTTGGATTCCCAAATGGGCCAGTGAGCTGCGCCCTTCATTGAAGGGCAGACAACTAGATTGAAGACAACTAACTGCCACCGAATGGCTCAGTTGATTAGCGCGAGAGCTCTTAACAACAAGGTTGCTGGGTTCAATTTCCGTATGGGATGGTGGGCTGTGCACCCTGCAACTAAAGATTGAAAACAGTGAATGGACTTGGAGCTGAGCTGTGCCCTCCACAACTAGATTGAAGGACAATGACTTGACTTGAAGCTGATGGGCCCTGGAGAAACACACTGTTCTCCAATAAAAAAAATTAAAATAAAAAACAAGGAAGTCTGAAAACAAATGGCCTAATAATTCAACTAAGAAAGCAAGAAAAAGGGGCAACAGAGCAAACTCAAAGTTAAAAAAAGGGAAAGGAGGATTTTGAAGATAAAGTTAAAATAAAACAATGAAATAGAGAATAACAACAACAAAATCTACGTAAAATACATAAATTTTGAGAAAAAAACGTAAAATGTGTAATTGGCCCAAGAAGAAACAGAAAAGTTTAATAGACTAATACAATTAATTTTTATAGTAATCAAAGCATTTTTACAGTTGAGTTTTACTAAATTATTAAAGAACTGTTGAACTTTATGGGTTATTCCAAAAAAAAGGAAAAAAAAGGGAAAGCTGCCTAAGTAACTTTATAGAACCAGTAAAAACTTGATTTCAAACCCAGATAAAAACAGTATAAAAATGAAAAAAATATGTAGATCCATTTTACTTGTAAATATAAATGAGAAAATTCTGAATAAAATTATTAGCTAATGGAATCAAGCAGTGTATTTTAAAAAACAATAATATGATCAAGGTTTTTCTCTTGAAAATGCATAGGTAGTTTAACATAAGAAAATCTACACATTAAGGGACTAAAAGAAGAAGTCTGTTATCCAAATAGCTTGGCAAAATAAATTGATAAAAGACGATTTTTAAAAACTGTTACTAAAACAAAATTTTTTCTCTAGATAAAGTCTATCTAATAAAACTTTATAGCCAACATTATACTTTATGGAGAAGATTTGAAGGTTGGCTGCTATGTCATCATATTTGATATGATACCAGAAGTTCTTGGCAAACAATATTAAAAAACATATTAAGCGGTATAGGATTAGAATGCCACAAACAACTGCCATTTTTCATATTTACATAAAAAATTCAAAGGGCATAGCAGACACAATTTTAAACTATTAGAAGTATGCAAGAGTTTAGCAAGTTTGCCAAAGAACATTGGTTTAAAATTTTCAAATAGCAATAATTAGCTCAAAAGCATTAATAGAAAGGAGATACCATTTATTGTAACAACTAAAACCACAGTGTGTAGGAACTAACTCAAGTGTATAATGTACAAAACTTCATGGAAAAATTTTCAAGTCTATTAAAAATGCAAAAGAAAGTCTGAGCAAATAAAGAGTTTAAATGACAGCATAATTTTTTTTCTAATGTTGACCTGAAAATGTTAATAAAATTCTAGCAATACGTTTTTAGGAATTTAATCAACTGATTATAAGATTTATGTGAGAGAACAAAAGTTACCAAATTACTAGGACAAGTTTTAAATAGAAGAGCAAAGGAGGATGACCCACCTTAGGCTTTAAGATACACCCCGAGCTTAGCAATAAAAACAATGTGGTATTGGTACAAGAACAAAGAGACCAGTGTTTAAACAAGAGAGCTCATAAACAGACCCTTGTACACATAAAACCTTGTATATGATTAAGGAAGCATTACAAAGCAGCAGAGAAAAAGTGTTTTTTAATATATGATACTGGCTGTGCTGGTTTACTATGTAAAGAAGAGTAAAGAGGTTCTTTACTTCACACCATACACAAAGGTGGAACTCCAAATGAATTAAAGACCAAAATGTACAAGGTTAAACTATAAAGCTAATAAGTAGAATGTAAAGTAGTATTTTCTAACTTCATCTTGAGGAATGGCTTCTTGGATCAATGAAGCACAAACAATACTGTGCAAAACTGATGGCTATAACTACATAAAATTTTAAAATTTCTGTTCAGTGAAGGACCCCATAGACAAGGCTAACAGAGAGGTCATTGGAAGAAAATATTTGTTAGCTCTAAAACTAGAATAAACAGAGAGCTCCAGGTAACTGCAAAAATAAAAATGCAGAAAAAAAAAGAACCATGACTACAGAAGTGGTTCACAAAATGGAAAACCCAAATGGCTAATGTATGAAGGGATGCTCAACCTCACTAGTAATCAGGGGGCGGGGAGAGGCAGAGAGAAAATTAAAACTCAATGAAATATCATATTTTGCTGATCAGAGAGGCAAAGATTAGAAATGAGATAATATCAAGTGTTGGTGAGATCTAGGTGGAAACAGGAAATCTAGAGGTAGGGGTGGAAACAGGAATAGCCATTTTAGAAAGTAGTCTGTCATATATATATATATATATATATATATATATATATATATATAGCGTGTTTCCCCTACCTAGCCGGACAATCAGCTGTAATGCATCTTCTGGAGCAAAAATTAAGATAAGATCCAATATTATATTACAGTATATTATATTATATTATATTATATTATATTATATTATATTATATGACCTGGTCGTATATTATAATAAAATAAGACCGGGTCTTACATTAATTTTTGCTCCAAAAGACTCATTAGAGCTGATTGTCCACCTAGGTCTTATTTTTGGGGAAACATGGTATATATATATATATATATATATATATATATATATATATATATATATCCAAAAAAAGTATACACATTTTAAGAAAGGAAAAAACTATTAAAATTGTAATACCAATATATACTGATAAGATGAATGCAAGTCATGTTTGACGTCTGCAATTACAAGAGGTGCTGAAAGTGAAAATCTGCATAATTTTAATAGTTGTTTCCTTTCTTAAAATGTGTAAACATTTTTTTGACATCCTCTGTATATATTCCTCTGTCCAGTGACCTTTCCGTCCCATTCCTGAGTTTACACCTCAAAAAACATTCTGACAGACCCATAAACAGTGACATAGAAGGATCCTCACATGAGGCGGTATGGGTTGAGGGACTTGGAGGCCACCTAGGTGCCATCACTAGGAAAACATATAAATACAATGCAGCAAATGCATACTTGGAATACCATAGAGCAGTTAGAACCGTGTACGTACAGCAACATGGCTAGATCTTAAAACCATAGCTTTGAGTGACAAAAGCAATGCGCATATTAACACTGTTGTCAAAGATATGTGTGTACCCAAGGACACATTAAGTAAATTAGAGTGCCTATCTATTAGTGAAGGGAATAGGCATTGGGATTGTAAGGGAAAAAAATAAGAAATTATACAAGAAAGAATATCTGCCTAGTGCCAGGAACCCAAGAACATGATGAACAGAACTGTGCTTCCAAGTCCAAAAGAAAGAAAAAGTTCCAATGCCTTGCTGTTTAATTGTTCATACAAATTCTCCCATAGTCCCAAAATATAGAATATAAACGCACACACACACACACACACACACACACACACACACACACACACACCCTGAAAGAGCCAAGCCAGAAAAAAAATTGTTTTTAAAGCCTTAACTGGAAGGGCTTATTTTTGTGTCTAACTACTCAAATTAATTAAGGCAGTTGAGCTGGTTTATGCTTTTATTTTCCTCTTCTCCTTACACAGATTTCGCTGCACAGTCAGCACCACACTCCCACATCAGTTACTCCATACAGCTTTGGGGAATCAATAATATTAAATGCTAACAAGTAACTTGTAAAACTAAGATAGCATTCAAATTAATTTAGTCAAAATGTATCCATTCCATGTACTGAATCATCTTTATACAGGTCAACTGGGGAATTGGGGAATTAAACAGCAATTTTGATTAGTAGATTGCTAAAATTAAATTAAATCCCCCTTAACTTCTCCTTTTGCGCAGTGGTAAAATTCCTGTCTGAAATGTCAAGATGTTTCATCTAAATTAGTGAAAGAGAAAAATCAGTTTCCAAGCAGAGTTTATGAACTCTTCAAGAAACTAAAAATATATATAATGGTTGGCTGGAATATTGCTACCCTCCAAAGCAATACCATTAAAAATATTCAAATATTAATAGTAAACGTTTATTAAGAGCTTACTTGATTCTATACAGTAGCTAAGCATGCTGTATGCACCTTATGAGGTGGTTACCACTATTATTATATTTTTTACAAATGAGGAAACTAAGGTTTAGAAATGTAAATATTTAGCGGAAGATTTTATCACTACTGAATGGCGAAAATTTTAAGAAGCAACCAGGCTTGAGAGATGTTTCCTCTTTCTCACAGGAAATCCTTTGTACATGTCTGTAACAGGGCAGAACAGGTGATTCTGAATTGCAGGGTTAGCACCAGGTAGAAAGAATGATGTGTGATGTGTGAAGATATGCTTTTTCCTGGTCGGAGACAGGGTTCTGCTTCCCTGCTGTCAATTTGCCTACTGGGTCAATATTTTAGCTTCCATTGTGCATGCCTCCTCTGCTCTCTGGGACTCGTAGCCTGAGACCCCAGCTGATTAGACCTGTCCAAGCCAGACCTGGATACACAGCAGTGCTGGGACCTGTGAAATTGTGTTCTCACCAAAGAGGAGAGAACACCCTTAGTGATCCTGATTTTCCAAGAATTCTACATTAAGACATATTGTGCAAGGAACTCTTTGAGGTCTGTTCCAAGTTCAGTAATTATTACTCAGTTCATTGACTTGTGTACAATATTCTCTCTCTCTCTCTCTCTCTCTCTCTGTCTCTTTCTCGCTCTCATTTTTTGCTATGACCACATTTCAAGAAACGGCAGGCAGTTTCCCTTACATACAAGAGCCAAAATTTCTTAAGAAGCAAGATGGCAAGTGGGTAATGGGTAGGATGCCATGATAGATAGAACATCAGCTTACATGCTGAAAATCAAGCTAAGCCAGGCAATAAAAGATCTGTTCTTGACCCCTTGCACTTTCCCTGATATTGAGCAATTGATTGATCTCTTTTCTGGCTTCTATTTTTTCATCTGTCAAATGACTGCAGTGGACAGATCATTTCTAGTGTTCCTATTAAAATTGAATGTGGTCCTGGCAAATTCAATGCATAATTAGAAACAAAATGGAGTGAGACTGATTAAAGAAATGCTCAGGGTACAATATTAAAAGGCTACCAATGTGTCAGCACAGCAAATGTGACCTAAGGGTCAGGAACAATAACAAAACAATGAGGAAATCAAAGGCAGGAGGCTCTGGGTATGAAAACAAGCACTTGTGGTTCTTAAATTTGAGTGTGATGAGTCAGAACCACAAGGTAATTCTTTTATGACAGACAGGTATGGTTAGACCTTTCCTAGAAAGAGGGGCTGATGCACTAGTTCTCAAAGTATGATTTTAAACAGGTGTCTTAAGTGTGGTTTTTCACACTGTTGGAGTAATAGATTTCTTTGGGAATCTGATACAATCTAGGCCTCTACTCATAAAAAATTGGAATTTTAGAAGTTCACAGATATCATGCATTTAGCCTCCAAATTAGTAGCCCTGGGATGTGAATGGTCTCTAGGTCATCCAGAGAGTTGGTTGAGTATTTCCTTGTAGTTTTAATGTTTAGGAGCCGACTCATTCATTCATTAAGTCTTTTGACAAATGTTTATTGATCACCTACTAGGTGCTAGAAATCCAAAACTGAAATACATAAGGCTTGTGTTTTGGAGTTTTAAGACAGTAAGTGTGGGAGGGTACAAAGTAGAAGCAGTGTATGCCCAGGGCAAGGTTTCTCAGCCTTGTCGCTAATGACATTTTAAGTTGGATAATTATTTATTTGGAGGGTTATCCTGGGCATTGCGGGAGGGTTAGCAGCATCCCTGGTCTTTACCCACTAAATGCCTGTAGCATACCCACTCCCAGTTGAGATACCCAAAAATGTCTCCAGTCCATTGCCTCAAGTCCTCTGGGGGGGAAATCGGCCCTGACTGAGGACCACTGAGAAGAGGAAAGAGCCTCTCAACCTCTGAGTAAAGCTAGAGGAGGAAACGCACGAGTCCGCATTGGAGTGAGGCCTGAAGAATGTTAGGATCGCCTTTCTCCCACTTTGGGTGTCTGTGTGGAAGAATATTTTTAAAGCACATTCCTGGTCTCTTTCTGCCTCTTAACTGACTCTGTCCCAGTGAAAAGGAAATGAGTGGCCTAACTAGAAAGTTGGCAAAATCTCACTGTGCTTATCAGGCTCAGTTTCTCTCTTTCTCCTGGGATCTGCTGCCCGCATGGTGTACATGAGGCAGTGCTTCTCCAGGATCACTCTGGGTCACTAAGGAAGTCTCTCCCTCAGCCACTGTGCAAGGCTTCATCCCACCCAGCGCTGCTGCACTGGGCTAGTGAGCTGCCCAACTCTGGGGTTCTTTATTAGCACCCCCACAGTGTTCACAGGCCTAAAGCCATGACCTCCAATCCAGGCTCCAAGAGCAATCAAAGAATGCTTTTGATCTCCCCAACCCCTCCTCTTTTACTTTATTTTTTAATTTATTCAAAACTGAGATGGTTAAAAGGGATGTTCTATATTGTGTCCCTTCAAAGAGTCCTCTGCCAAGAGGTTATTGAGAGTTAGTCAGGCAGGTAAGTTGGGAGAGGACAGTCTAGGCAAAGGAAACATCATAAACAGAAACTAGGAATTATGAGGTTGTGCATACTCAGGAAACTCTCGTGAGCTCAGTAAGCAAAATCTAAAGGACAGGCCTGGGAGGACTAGGGAGGGTTAGTCTGGACAGGGAGACAGAGGCCAGATCAAAAATGGCCTTGGCCGCCACCCTGAAGGACCCAGACTTTTTTCTGAGGTAATTGTGGTCAATGCAGAGGAGAATTTGAAGGGATTGTGATGAGACAAGAGCGTCAGGGTGGCTGCCATAGGTGTTAGGTCAGGGGAGCCTGGGGCCTGAGTACACATAGTGGTGGTATAGATGGAGTTGTTTTATAATATTTATGTGTGTGCTTGTGGCATGGATTTAAAATTTTATTCCTAATTGATATAAAGCAAACTCCATTAATTGTATTAATTATGAGGCCAGTTTGTAGTGGCAAATAAAGAGTGTGTGTTTTTCTCCATTTGTTTCACTAAAGTGGTCTTGGAGTTCTCAAAGCTTGCGCCCAAGAGAAATTCCTTATTGAGCAGGGTTGACAGAAGAGCCACCGAGTTGCTGACTAAAGAGCGGATGAATCCAACCTTGGGGGAAGACTTAGGGGGGCTGGAATGATTTGATCTGGAGAAGAGAACAATTCCAAAAGGGGCCAATTCCACCCATTTCCACTTAAGACAGATACAAAGAAATAGGTCTGAACAAAGGCTGAAAGGTCTAGTGTCTTGGCCCATTCAGATTGCTATGACACAATGCCACAGACGGGATGGCTTATCAACAACAGAAATTTCTCTCTCTCAGTTCTGGAAGCTGGAAGTCTGGGATGAAGGTGCCAGCATGATCGGGTGTGGGCCCTGTTCTGGGCCACAGACCTTGTGCCGTATCCTCACATGGTGGAGGGGAGTGAGGAAGCTCTGTGGGGTCTTCTTCATAAGAGCACTTCTCCCATTCATGAGGGTTCCACTCTCATGACCTAAGCACCTGCCAAAGCCCCACCTCCTAATGCCATCACATTGGGCGTTAGGACTCCAACATATGAATTTTGAGGAGACACACACATTCAGACCAGAGTAGATGGACTGGAATAAAAAGATGAGAATTATTTTGATGATGAGAATTAAATATTAGAGTTACTGAGGGAATTGTGGAATCTCCTTCTATAGCAACTTCTAAAAGTAGAACTTCATAGTATGTGGTTGAATTGAGGCCCTTTAAAAGATATGTGTGTGTGTGTGTGTGTGTGTGTGTGTGTATGCGTGTGTTATGTATATAAGCTTTATAAAGCATTCATTTGATTTTGTTTAAAAACAAAAGCAAAAGGATGACTTTGAACTTGTAGTAAAGAAACAACAAAAAAGAAAAATATGTTTCACGCTGGAATTTTGTGAAAATTATCTTAGATTCATTTACTCAAAAAATATATTTTGAGTGCTAACTACGTACTAAATACTGTTCTAGGTGCCAAGGATACAGGACTGAAAAAAACAGATAAAAATTCATTCAAAACGAAGCCGACAATCTTGTTCATCAGTAAATGAGAGAGATTAATTAGTAAAACATACAGGATTTTAGGTAGATATCAATGCCAAGGAGAAAAACTAAAAGAGAAATGGAGATAGGATTGATGTATATGTCTACGGGAAGGGTAGAGGGTGTGTACAAATTTAGACAGAGTGGCTGTAGAAGGCCTCATTGAAAAGGTGAAATTTGAGTAAGCCCTGAAAATTAAGGGAGAAAGCCACCTAAGTCTCTGGGGGAAGAGTGGTCCAGGCAATGGGATTAGCAAGTGCAGAGGCCCTCAGGCAAGTACATGCTCAGTGATGGAGGAGGTCAGTGAGGTAAAGGGAGTGAGTGAGTAAAATAGAATAGCAGAGAAGGTCAGCGAGAAAATGAGGGTGGAACATGTAGGGCCTTGAACATCATTGGCAGGGCTTTATTTTCAGTTTTTATTCAGAGATAGGGAGGCAATAGATTTTAAGCAGCAGAGTAACCCTGTAGCACTCTGGATAACCCTGAGAATAGATTATAGGTGCCAGGAGCAGAAGCAAGAAAATGAATTAGAAGGCTATTGCAATAACTTAAGGAGAAATGATGGCGGCTTGCACTACAGTGTCATGGGAAATTGATAAGTGGTTTGAGTTTGGGTATTTTTTGAAGGTGGAGTCAATACTATTTCCGGATGGACTGGATATGGGATGTAAAAGAGAAGAGTTGAGAAGAACTTTAGAAGTTTTAAATGAGAAAGTGAAAGAATGGGGCTGACATTTACTAAAATGGAGGGTTTTGTGAGAGTAGAAGTCTGAAGATGTGCATGTCAGGAACTCAATTTGGGTCAGGTGGAGTTTGAGATGCAGCTTGGTATAGATGCTTCCACCACACTGTAGAGAATTAAGAGAACAACAGGTTATCTAACTCTACTCCTTTTTCTTACCACCCACCTTATACAACCTTCCATTGACCTATTGCTGTAAAAAAACCAAAAAACATCTTTTACTCCAAGTTTTAAAATTCACACTACGATACTGCTTTGCTTTAATTTTGCTCTTTAGTTTTATTTTGTCTAATAAAATGAACTATGCATTAAAATGCCTGGCACATGGCACACATTGAATAAATATTTGTTGAATGAATGAATGGTAGTGGGGAAGCCACAGGGCAATTACCCGTTCCTGAAAAGACCACACAGGAATGGAAGGAGAGCGTGGCAGTGTTGTTAGAATCTAAATAAGAACCACTATATGTCTCAGGCATTTTCAGAAAACCAATGAGAGATGAGAAACCCAGAAATCCTTTCTTCTATAGACCCAGAGACTTGGACAAAGGCCTTCAAAAAACATATTCCATTAAAGAAAGAACTTTTGAAGAGAAAAATACTGTTTTTCTTTCTCAATCTCAGCCTTACAACTCAGACCAAACATAAAGAATCCCCAGTCTTTCTGCTTTTCTTTCTTTCTTTCTTTCTTTCTTTCTTTCTTTCTTTCTTTCTTTCTTTCTTTCTTTCTTTCCTTCCTTCCTTCCTTCCTTCCTTCCTTCCTTCCTTCCTTCCTTCCTTCCTTCCTTCCTTTCTTTCTTTCTTTCTTCTTTCTTTCTCTTTCCTTTTCTTTTTTTTTTTTGTAAAAAAGAAAGCCCTCCTACCATGAGAAATTGAAAACTCAACAGTGTTCCCAGCCAGTGAGAGTGGTTTTGCAGCATGATGGACAGAGAGGTATTAATTTGGGGGCTACGCAGCTGTAAATTGACTCATGGATCAAATAAAATGTAGTCTTTGAGAAGAAAGCTGAGAATCCATGTACAAGACAAACCCCCTGAATGAGATTTGTAATCCAAGCATAAGGATGCTTCAGGGCTCCCTTCTAGAAAAAGAGGCAGAGTCTCACACAGGAACCCTCAGAAACTATTAACTAACTGCATTCTCTGGGAAGCTGTTTTTTAAAGGGAGATATAACTAGGAAAACTTCATGGCTGCCATACAGAATGTCAGAGTCATAGTGAGCCCACCTCACTCTATAAATATTGAGGCCTGACAACACTCTGGTAGTATATGTGCTGGAAACCTAGTAGACATTGTAGAAAATACAACGCATAATGTTTGCTGGGACATTTCCTTTAAATGAACCCAGATCTCTTCATCGATGTTTTTGAAATGGTGCTGCCATACCTATTTAAAGCTTTTTTTCATATCAGAAGTTCTACATAGTTTTATAAGTTAAAAGCAAACAGACATAGCAACAAAACTGGAAAATGAAATTTTTAAAATACAATTTATAATAGCATCAAAAAATACAAAATATATTGTAGTAATGTAACAAAGATATATATGAAAACTTCTACTCTAAAAATTACAAAACTTTGCTGAGATAAAGAACTAAATAAATGGAGAAATAAACCATGCCCATGCATTAGAAGATTCAATATTTTTGAGATATCCATTCTTCCCAAATTGATCTACAAATAAAATGCATTTCCTACAAACTGTTTTGTTAAAATCCACTTTACTGAGACAAGATTAGCATGCATTTTAAGAGTACATTTCAATAAATTTTGAAAAAAGTATGTTCCAGTGTATCCATCATCACAATCTAAATATAAAACATTTCTATCATTCCAAAAAGTTCGCTCTGACCCTTTGCCATCCGTTGCCACTCTCTGCCTCCAGTTCCAGGAAACCACTGATTTGTTCTCTGTTTTGTCTTTCCTAGACATTCATATAAATGGAATCGAACAGAGTGGTCTTTTATGTCTTGCTTTTTTCACTGCAAAATGTTTTTGAAATTCATTCACATCGTTGTATATTTCAATAGCTTGCTTCTTCATATTGCCGATTACTATTCCATTGAGTGAGTACACCACAATTGTTTATCCAGTCACGTGTTTATGGATATTTGGGATTTTCCAGTTAGGAATAAGTCTACTGTGATAGCTCATTTACAAGTTTTTGTGTAAACCATAGCTCATAAACCTCAGTACTATTGACTTTTGGGGTGGGAAATCTTTATTGTCAGGGGTTGTCTTGTGTATTGCAAGGTTTCTAGCAGCACCCCTGATTTCTACCTACTAGATGCTAGTGGAATTCTCTAGTTGCAGTAATCAAAAATGTCTCCAGACATTGCCAAGTGTTCCTTGATTTTGGGGGTGGAGGGAAGGCAGTGGCAAAATTCATCAGTTGAGAACCACTGCAATAAATATTTGTATTCATTATTCTTGGGTAAATACCAGAGTGGAATTGCTGGGTCATCGTGTAAATGTATGTTTAACTTAATAAGGAACTGAAAACCAGTTTTCCAAAGAAGTTACTCCGTTTTTCCACCAGCAACACATGAGTCCTAGTGCTCCACACATTGGCCCACACTTAGCACCGTCAATTGTTTTTAGCAGTTCTAATGAGAGTAAAAGAGTGTCTTGTTAGACTGACTCTTCAAGTTTTTTACTCTTTTTTAAATTATTCTTTTAATTGCTGTTTTTGTAGGAGCTCTTTATATATGCTGTATACGAACGCTTCATCAAATATATGTGTTGCAGACATTTTCCCCAGTCTATGGCTTGTTTATTTGCTTTCTTAATGGTGTCTTTTGAGAAGATTAAGTGTTTAATGTATCAGTATTTTCTTTTATGGTTCGTACTTTTGTGTTCTAAAAAAGTATTTGTTGTTTTTTTTCTTAATCTTCCCAAGTTTGTACAGGTATTCTCCAGTATTTTCTTAGATAAACATTGGGTTTTTAGGTTTTATATTTTGAACCATAAACCATTATGAGTGTATTTTTTGTGAATGGAGTAAGAGTAATTGAGGTTCATTTTCTTCCTTATGGGTATTTATGAATATCCAGTCATTATATCACTGTTTGTTAACAAGACTTTCTTCATCGAAGGCTTGAATAAAACTTAATTGAATGGGATGTGTGAGTTTATTTCTGGACTTTCTCTTTTATTTATCTATATATATAATTGTCTTCTATTTGTCTAATTGTATAGCCCAGTGTTTTTTCAACATTTTTTATTATTATGTCCCTAAAGAGCCTTTCTAAATATTTGTATTCCTAATTGCCCCTTTCTCCCATGAACTTGTAATATCAGAGTCATATTTTATGTCTGTTTAGGTACTATATGTATATGTTTGCTTTATACATGAAAAGAATAAAAATTGTTTTCCTCCAAAAACTAATTTCCACCCCCTGGGGGTGATATCACTCCCACTGAGACTGTATAAAACGTGTTATTCACGTATCAATGTCATGTTGTAGCTGTATAATCCATCTTCAAATGAGGTAGTATATGTCCTCCAGATTGTATTGGCTGTTCTACATCCTTTGCTTTTACAATTAATTTTGGGATCAGCTTGTCAATTTCTTCCTAAAAATGCATGGTGAAATTCCACCTCTGACCATGATGGACTAATAGGGACTACATTTACCTTTTAATCTAAAGCACATGGAAAACTATACAAGATACATAAACATTTTTTTCAGACACTGGACAACAGACAGTGCAGAACTGTTATTTCCCCCCAAAAGAAGGGAAATAAATAAACTAAGCCATATGATCACCTCAGCTTACTACTTTGAGGCACATTCTGTGTTGTGGAACAGGAAGAAGGTTGTTAAAGAGAACACAAAACTTTGCTGAGTTAAAGATATAGAGATGAGAGTTTAGGGAATTTGAGGTGGCGGGTATTTGCAGGGAAGAATTCCAGAGGGAAATCAACTAAACAGAAAAAGAGCTTCAGAAATCTTCATAGAGTTCCCCTTGGGGTTTTGCTGAATACTAATACCATGTTTCCCTGAAAATAAGATCTAGCCGGACAATCAGCTCTAAAGTGTCTTTTGGAGCAAACATTAATATAAGACTCAGTCTTATTTTACTATAATATAAGACCGGGTCTTTTATGATATGATGTAATATAAGACAGGATCTTATATTAATATTTGCTCCAAAAGACAATTAGAGCTGTTTGCCCAGCTAGGTCTTATTTTTGGGGAAATAGGGTACCTGCACACATGGAGTAAAACTCTCTGAGCTCAGGAAAAGAACAATAGCACCATGAGCTAAACTGCTCAGAATTCACACAGCGCTTGGAACTGAGTTCCCACCAGCCAAATAGGAGTTTCCTCATTGGTTAATCAGAGTATTCAGTAGCGATCCCAGAAGGTCACATTTTTGGTAGTAGAGCTGAACTATCCCTATAGTAACAGCTACTCTAGACCCACTCTCAAAATTCTTTAAAAGAATCAAACAAAAGTAACTTAACGGTCTATCAGAAGTAATCCAACTCTCTTTGAAAGGCAACAAAATCCAACATTAAACAACATGGCATCCACAATAACCAGCAGACAAACAAAAATTCTTAGACATGCCCAAATCAACAGATAATGTACTTTGCACTCTTTACTGTAGGTATGTTATACCTCAATAAAAAAGTAACAGGAAGAAAGACAAAAATTTGGGTAAATATGGTATTGGAGGGAGCATCATGTATGAAACTTTCAGAAAGCTTTTATTATTAACACACAGATCGCTGGACCAACCCCCAAGTCTCCTGATTGCTAGGTCAATTGTGGAGCCTGAGAATGTGAATTTCTAGTAAGTTCCCAGGTACTGCTGCTTCTCCTGCTGTTGCTGCCACTCTAGGGACCACACTTGAGAACCACTGGGGCAGTGGTTAGTTTCAGATTCTAGAATTAGTTAGACCTACTCAGCCACATACTAACTTTGAGATATTGGTTGCATTTCTTGACCTTTCAAAGCTTTACATTTCCTTCTTTGTAAAATAAGGTTAATAATGGTATGTACATCTTTGATTAATGTGAGATTAAATGATATGATATACCCAGTAGTGGCACATATGAAGTATGCAATAAAAGTTAACTACTTTATCACTATTAATACAGTTACCATACTATTGTTTGCTATTTTTATTATCTCTAAGAACAAACTAATATTCTATGTATTTATTCTATGGCCCTAAATTAGCTGGCATTGTTGTAGTTGAATGTGAAAAGCCTTTCTAATCCAAGTCCTTTTTTGTTTGTTTATACAACTGTCTTCCAAAATATTCCTTTGGGGCTAAAATTTTCCGTGCTTCATTTAAGTCAAAAGATGACTTTTTTCCAAGGAAATGAATAAAATCAGTTATGCCTTATTGAATTATGGGAAAGGGGGAAAAGAGAATATTTTTCATTGCTTTAGATAAAGAACCTCACATAAGTACTAAAAGAAATAATGTAAACAAAAATAAGTTCAGTTTGGGCATAATAATGATTCTCAAAGAGAAAATTTAAATTAGCAACTTTGGAAAAATAGAAATTTTTTATGTCGAGGGTTTTGTTAACGTTAAATTAGTTCAATTTAAGCTTCTTGAGGGAAAAATTAGTGTTAAAGTAGCATGCTATGGATGACAAATAGGAAAATCTCACACTGCAACATTGGGTTATGGAACAATTAGGATACTAGTGGAAAAGCAGCTGTCCAAGAAGAAATCCTTCGTATGTATTAATACAAAAGTATCCAGTAACCAGCTCAGTAGCACTTCATTCACTTAACCCTGAAGGGAGATTTTGATTTAGTTTTAAAATATAAATTAGCAAACCCTTTGAAGAATCGGCCCAAGATATACCACTAGTCAAATTTTAACTCTGACACCACAGCTGGGTGTACATGTGGTACAGTAGGTATATCGTTGTTCAAAATATCTCCTCCCTGTGGAGGCTGATGTCAAACCTGGCCAGGTGACTTGCTTTGGCCAACAAAACATGGGCAAAAATGATATATGGCGTACCTGAACAACAACTTTAAGAGAGCCATCATATGCCTTTGCCCTCTCTCTGCCACGGATTATGAAATGTTCCAGGGGTGGAACTGTTCCTTCAGTTGGGGTTCCAGAATGAAGACGATACGGTTCAGAGTTGCATGTGGCCAGTGACAGACGAACAGTATAAGCAAGAATTAGACCTTTTAAAAATTTTTTGGGTTATGTCACTGAGATTTTAGTGATTTCATCATGACTTAAGCTAATGTACACACACGCATATACATTACAAAGACACACACACACAGTGATGCTCTCTGCAAGATGGGGCTTGTGTTGACCGTCCATAGGGAGACATGTCTCAAAGAAAAAAAGACTTCTTCTCTCCTCAATAGTAACCTCAACTAGGAGGATGAAAGGCAAGGAAAGGTAAGAAAGAGGGTGATTTTGGTAGGTGGAAAAGACCAGAACTCTGAGTGTACTTCCAGATTAACTTTTTGTCATTTTTGAGAACCCATGATCCATTCAAATTTTACCTGGTAATCCCTGTGAGAAACTGAATGATTATACCTATCTTTGTACCACCAATAGGCCTCGCCCAACACGGAAAATAGTTTATATTTAATTAATTATACTGGGACAAATGAATGACTGGTGACGGTACAGACCATAGAACACAAAGGTATTTTTTTCTCTCTGAACTGTGATGAATTTGTGAAATTAACACCATACATGTTTTCCTAGAGAAAATATTCTAAGAGACTCTTCAGTTAGGGGAGATAAAACGGATGGGAAAGGGAAAGGTGGGGAGGGATAAGGAGAACTGGATGGTGCCAGTCAAGCAATGTGGATTATCTTTTTTGGAAAAAAATTAAAAGGTGACAATAAGGTGTAACAGCTAATGGCTCCTTACAAACAGTTTCACAAGATGTCAAGATTTTCTAGGAAAGTTTCCAATAATAATGCATGTTGCCATGCTTTGGAGAAGCTAAAGATGATCTATAATTTACAAAAAGAACAGTTCTGAAGGGATTAGGCCACATGTAGTTTTCTTGGGTCACAATTTCAAAGAATTCTGTAAGTCTGTAGAATCCATTAAGCGAACTTTCTTAAAGTCAAAACTGTTAATATTTTATAGATGGTCAGAATTTGAATATTTTTATTCAATATCTTTTTTGGCTTTCATTTTTTAAAAAATATATATTTTTAATAACCACAGTTTGGGTTCATCAAGCAGCTTAAACTATTTTTGAAAAGTTTTTGGTTCAATAAAACCCAAACTGTTTTTTGCCAAGCACCTTTTCTTCTCGTTTAAAAAACCATATGTATTTTAAGGGAAATTTAACCCATGTGTTTTTGATTAATTTAAATTTAAATAATCAAAATGGTGTTTTTTTTACAAGCTAGTTGATGTCAAAGAAGCTTTTAGAGCCTTTTAAAGAAACTTTTATTCTAAAAACAAGAAGCAATGATTTGCCAAGTGTAAATGCATTTCAACACCAAGGGGCTTGTATTCATTTGTAACTGCAAACTCCTGATTTCAGGTCCCTTCTATATCTGGCAGAGATAGATCATTCCTGTTCTGTAATGTATTGGGGCCTAGATGCCCCCAAATTAGCTGGCTTTGTGATGAAATAAATGTATTAAGGCTGTAAAAATAAGAAAAACAGTGATGATTGTTAAAATTTTTCAAGAAATCATTGGTGCTACAAGAGGCTTTGCAACCAAATGGAAAGTATTTTCCTTTACTTGCCACACCTTTATTGAGTTTCTATTATGGATATGGCCCTGGGGGGGAGAGGGGAGAAGAGATACTAAAATGAACATCTTTAGAGTTCCTTGCCCCAAAATTGGGCAGAGTAACTTCAGAAGTTTGCTTTCTTCATTCATTAAAGTGTGGAGAGTCCTCAAAAGTCCAATTGGGTGTTATTTTAGTGGAAAGGAGAACTGAGATTTGGGTTTTGGAATTTTCAGGGGCAAGGGTAATATTCTTAGGGAATTAGATTCAGAATGAAAGGTGCTAAGAGGTTATCAGGCAGATGGTACTGCTTTTTCCCTTTCCCCCTTTTGTCTTTCCTTGGGGTAAACAAGTCACTCAGAAGACTGACCAAATCACAATGGCTTGTAAGCTGTTATGTGCTGACGCTTAACAGCCACTTGTTCTAAATCTTCAGATACCCTCTCTAAACTTGGAGTTGACTTAAGTGTCAGATGAATAAGCTCCTCACCTCTCTTCACTCTGGTTCTTAGTAGCTTATTTTTCAGGCCTATAAATATGAATAGCATCCAACATGTGAATCTTTTAGGGGGTTACTAGGATAGCACTTCAGTCTTTACCTTACTCTGGAAATTTGCCCTGGACAGAGAATTATTTATTTTATTGCTCTCCTCTTCTTAGAAAGATGGGAAGAATGAGGGTTAGGAGGAGGAGCTAGGAGAAGCTTTACTCCAAAATTTGACCTAACCTAATACAAAAACAAAATTCCTGAAAAAGACAAAACTCCAATTTCATGGCCCTACCGTGTCTTTATGGACTTCACTGTGTTCCTACATTACAATGATTCTTGGGTAGATGCTGCATAGCAAGGCATCGTAATGGGCTTCATTTATTAGACACTTTTCATATTGTCAAAGAAAAAGGACAATATATTGGCTTATATAAATAGGATTGCCACATATAATTGTGCAGGGTATATAGTACACACCCTATGCAATTGTATGGTGGCTCTGTGTGTAAATGAAACGTCCGAGGAAAGATTTCAGGTATCTCTAGTTCCAGGTGGTTATATGATGATATAAGTAATATCTCTCCTCTCCTCTCTTCTCCCCTCTTCTCCTCTCCTCTCCTCTCCTCTCCTCTCCTCTTCTCTCTCTCTCTCTCTCTCTCTCTCTCTCTCTCTCTCTCTCTCTCTCTCTCAAACACATCTCTCAATACTTTTTTTTCAACCCCTGAGTCATGTATATTTGTATCTAAAAAGGACTAAAAGATGCTTTTATCAGCAAATGAGCTTAAGAATCTTTGCCACTTTGTTAACTGAGCATCCCTGAGCACATCATCCCAAAATAAGAGAAAATACAACCTGTAACAGAACACGGCGAACGTTATGAAAAATTGAACTTTGGGCCTGAGTTGATTGCTTGAAACCCCAGACACCATGATGGCTAATACACTTACAGTTCCATTAAAAATCCCAGCCTAATTTTCACTGGACTGGCTTAGGTCATGTGTCTATCGCTGAGCCAAATGTAGGTGCTGGGGGACTGGAATTTTCTGATGGGCCAGGCCCAAGTCTTGGTCAATTCCTGAAACTGAGGGATGGATTTAGCTCCACCTTCTCCACATGGAGTAAGTGGAAAGGGGTAGTTCCCATAGAGAATCAATAATGGCAAAATGACAAGTGTCTGTATCTGCCACCTGATATTTTTCATTTGTTACTGAGCCAAGTTGTCCCAAAATCCTATTTACATATATCCCTATTAAATTTCACCTGCTTGATTTTCTACTAGCATTCAAGGATGTTGAGATAAATTTGAACTGTTATTCTGTCAATTGCAAATAACTTGCATTAAATTATTGGAAAAGTTGATCTTCTATATCCATGTTACTGTATAAATATTGACTTGTACCTGACCAAAAATTGTTTCCATGTTACTGTATAAATATTGAGTTGTACCTGACCAAAAATTGTTGTGACACAACTAGCTTCATGTTGACATAATTTCATTCAACAATTACTTATCAAACACTAACTAGATGCCAAACACAAAATTGTACTCATTCATATTTTTGGTTATTATTGTTCAGTCAGCATCAAATCCAGTCATATTTATTATTACCCAGCCCACATTTTTATCGTCTACCCAAGGATATTTCTTAATTCAATTTACATAAATGTTTTGAATGTGAAATTATGTGCCAGAAAGTTTGCTAGCATTGGGGCTACAAAGGAAACTAGAGTCTGGTAGGAAAGAGAGATGTGCAAAAAACAAACAAACAAACAAAAAAAAAAAACCACGATTAAAATAAACTATGATTAGAGGAACAATAACCATCAGATTCTTTGGTATATCTACTACTAAAAAAAATGTGTCCGTAGACTAACAAAGTATTTAACCCTATTAAAAATGAATAAATAATGACCAAAGCATCAATTTTCTTAGGTAATCCAGGTTGAATTCTAGTGAACTCTGCATTACTACCCAAATGTTCACACATCATCTGTTTAGCAAACAACTCCAAAATTTGCCAGAAATCAACTTCAGATTGTATGTAATTTACAAAAAAAATTTATCTTCTCCACCCTTTTTAAAACTCAGTACCATTTAGGGCCCTCGCTTATTTTCTATGATGTCCCCAAAAGAATCAATGCTGGTTTGGAGATCACACCTGCAAGTTCTTTCAGTACCTTGGGATATAAGGTATCTAGAAGCACACATATTTGCTCATTAAAATAGAGAGGTACTCTATTCTTTTATTTTACTGAGTTTGTTACCTCTCTAGACCAGTGACCCTCAAATTAGCATCATCAGAATCATCTATAGTACTTTGTAAAACACACATTGCTGGGCCCTACCCCCAAGTTTCTGATTCAGTGGATTTGAGTTGGAGCCCAAGAATTTGCATTTCTAACCAGGTAATACTGATGGTGTTGGTGCAGAGAACCACATTTTCATAACTACTACTCTAGAGTGTGTATCTACCACTTTGGAAATCATTCTTCTTGCCAAAAAAGATAAAGGAAAAATTAAGAATGAAATAATTCTGCTTTCTTTCTAGAACTTAACAACATCACACCATTTTTTGACTCTCTGAATTCATTCATTCATTTAACAAATATTTATTGAGTACCTACTATGTGCCAAGCACTGTGCTAAGCTCTAAGGAAACAAACAAAAAATCCCAGCTCATAAAGAAGCTCTTATGCAGGGAGACTAAAGAGGAAGGAAACAGAATCCTCCTGGAAAGTTCAGTGTTGAGGTCTGCTGGGGTCATATGAGGGACTTGAGCAGAACCTATATGTAATATTCTGAGTTTTTTATACTGGAGTGGCAACTCCCCCCAAAAGAAGGGACAAGGATTATTCTGTTACCCAAGAGAAGTGATGCTGGGCATACAAAAGTCACCTCTACTTTGGGAGTTGGGGAAGATTTTTGCAAGAGATGACTTACTATGAATGATTCCTGTAAGTCTTCCTAAATTTTTTGTAGCATTAACTTTTATTATAATAGCTTTTGTTTACATGTCTTTTTCCTTTTACATTGAAATTATCGGTAATTTTACAAATAATTATAAGAAAATGAAATTTAAAAATAACTTAAATATATTTTCCTCAGGAATTTGAGATAAAAGGCCCACATTTCTACAACTACCTGCTGCCCCTGCGCTCAGGGGGCACAGAGCTAAGGCCTTGGAATGTGTTGCACAGCATCACACCTGCATGAGCAGGGTTGGGTTACATTTGTAATCTGGGACGCAAAGGCATGGGAGGGGATAGAGGAGTCATGGGAGATCCCTTTGGCTGCTCTGTCCAGTGTTGTTCTAGAAATCCAAAGATCAGAAAGAAACTGAGTCAGGAACCAAGAAGGATTAGACAATGTCAGAAATTAAGGTGGTACCAAAGAATTTTTCCAGAAAACTTGTTATTCTACAGGTGATTTGTGTTGGGCTTCCAGCTCTAGTGGGTCATGCTATACTAAAAATGAAGTTCAGCCTTTGACATAATCTGAGGCACCATCTTCTTTATTGGGTGTGAACAGGCCCATAATATGGCTGCTTTATAGCTTCTCACCTTCTCACATGGTCTCACCTTCTCACAGAGGAACCCTTGAGGCAGCTTTTTTATCCCCTCCAAGAGTTGCAGGAGAATAAGCTACAGAAGAGAGGGTTTCCACAGTTTTGTCTCGTACATGTCATTCTTACCTCAAAAGGTAAGAGATTCAAGATATCTTAAGCTTTCAACTTCTGCAGCCCACTTGATCTCTCTCTCTCTCTCTCTCTCTCTCTCTCTCTTACACACACACACACACACACACACACACACACACACACACGAGAATATATAATAAAAATTTCATTTACTTCTGGATCATGAAAAGCTTTGAACATCATTCAACAACAAGTATTTATTGAGTATTTCCTAAGGGCCAGCCTCTGTCTAGGTGATTAGGATTCGCTGATGAACAAAATAGACCAAAAACTCTCTGCTCTTGTAATGACCACATTCTAGTAGAGGTTGTCTACACCCCATGTAACTGAAAGTGTCATATTCTTTCTTCAAAATATATTTCACTGGAATGGGGGATAAAGTGGAAGGACCGCAGGGAAGATGATGTGGACAAGTGGCTTCTCTATGTGGGAGAATGAGTAGCAAGGAGACAAGTGACAGAGATAAATTCAACTACGTTACAGTTTTGTTTGGGTAAGACCATTTATCTTTTTAAAATGGAAAATGGAAAACATTCTATTGAAAACTAGGAAACATACAAGTAGGCAAATTTAATAAATAAAACAATTTTCTCCTTTCTCCCAACCAATCTATTTCTGCTTTTCAGGTTTTAACATTATCCATCTACTAGTCAGTCAGTCAGTCAGTCAGTCAGTCAGTCAGTCAGAACATCATGCTCATAGGTTTACCGGACGGCACTTCCCAGATAAGAATCTCATTTTTTCTTTTCTCTGACATGATTTCCAGAGCCATCTGGGAGTCAGGCTGTTGAATTGAATTCAAGGATGCTTTCGGATTAGTGCCATGTAACAGGCAATTCACCATATCTCCATAAGGCACATTACTGTCCCCAGGGAATGCTATCTGACAGAAACAGTAAAGAGCGACTTATCTAGCTTCTAACAAGCCTTGCTTTTCCCAGGATGGGCAGAAAAAGGGATGCCGAAGGGAGGCTTTGCAATAAGTCTTAGCATCATTGAGTAATCACAATGAGTACATTGTAAGTAAGCCAGCTCATGCCAACCACAGTAGCTGGAAAACCTATGCTATGGCACCTGTCCCTGAAGAAATTAGACGAAATTCCATTTCCAAAGAAATAGAATTAAAAGTCCAATTCTCTGGAAACTCCAAAAAGGGAGCCCTATGTAGGTTTGTTTCTTTGGAAGGAGAAGTGGTCCCTGCAAACATGCCTGAGACCAGAGTAGATTTCTGTCGGCTGGCATTGTTGCTGAGTCTTGTGGGATCACACAGACAGAGTTGTTACCAACCCCTCATGATGGGACAAAGTATTGTCCTGGGTTTTCTGTTCAGTTGTGAGCACGACCTCTCAGACATGCTTACAAAAATGCTATAGCAGAAAGACCTTGTATGGGGACAGCAACACTGTCAATCATTAGCACCTTTGGCTGCTATCTTCTATTGGAAATAGAGTGAAGCCTTCGTGTAAGTAAATAATGATATCCTGAGGCAGAGGAACACTTTTCTAATCTTTAACAGTGTCCTTTGGGACTTATTTAGAGTTTCATGGAGTCATAAGGTAGGTATTGCTTGGAATCAGTTCCAGATTTCCACGGGATTCTGTATTGTGAAAAATTGCTACATGAAATGAACAATGAGTTGGTTCACAGCTACATTGGGGTAGATGGGTGGGAAATGTCATCACAATGGTTGTTTCCCAATTTACAGACCAGTAGGGATTTTTTTCCTTAGAAAATTGGACACATATGTAGCTATAACTAGTCTGATGTTTAGTTTTCCGTTTTAAAAGAAGTATAAGTAAATTTCTACTATGTGCCGTGCTTTGTGTGCTTGCATCAGTGGAGAATAGGTTTGGGCAATGTTGACACTATTTTATAAAGTAACTATTAAAAATCTATATGGGGTGAAAATCCAAAACAAATGCTTTTTTTTGAGGTTGCAGATTTAACCTAAAATTAAATCCACAGTTATTCCACTGTGGCTAGAGGTGGTAATCAAAGACTAAGTGGATTTGCTTCACTGGGGGTCCCCAGTTACGACCAAAGCAACTTTAATCTCTGGATTGAACCCTATTCCTGTAATGTGACTCATTTGGTTTTTTTACACTTTCCCCCTTCAACCCCAATAGATTCCTGTGGCTTTGTGTTATATTTTCATAGTTCTGATCAAATAATTATTCCCATCCCATCTTGCTCATGCTTCTTTGCATCATCTCTTTTGTTGCAGATTTAAACTTGCACGCACGCTTTCTTGTCTCCTCCCTACTAATCCTGCTCAGGAATTATTCTACAGGTGAATAGAAGGTACTGACTATTCAACATGCTTTTCGTGTATTGTCAGCTGCTTTATTGCTGCCTCTCTCCAGTTTTTTTGCCTCTAAAAAGCATGGAGATATTCATTTAAATCATTAGGCTCTTGTCATGTCATGATAGAATGGATGCCTAGGATTGGGTGGATGCTTTGAGTAATACTGAAAGCTGTGTCTAACTTGTGTCAGCAGCAAAGTGGCAAGAATACAGAAATACCTTCCTTGGAGGATACAAAAAAAAACTTCCTCAGAGAGGAACCATTTTCCGAGAAATATCAGGCTTAAATTTCAAGTGTCCAGGGACTTGTAATCATGGTGAATGAGGTTGAAGTTTAAGATTCCATAGTTGTCATTCAAAGAATGTTGGAGATCTAAGATATATTCTCAAAATGCAAGCACAAACTGAGCTCATCTCTGAGGCCATTCCAGTACACCCTTCTCTGCTACATGTCTGTCAATATCACCTATTTCTTTCTGAGCATATCTCAGTTTTGGGTCGTAGGAAATATCATTGAAATATGCAGCCCTTAAAAGGAAACAGTTGAACATTATGACAAGGAAGGATGCTCCTGATATTTTATTAAACAGAAATACAGTGTATATTATGTGATCCAATTTTGTTACCCACACACATGCACACACACACACCCCAGCGAACAAAGAATGATATTATATACACCAAAACATTAGCTTGGGGATATCTCTAAGTGCTGGGATTACAGAGGATTCTTATATCTTTCTTTACGGGTATTTTCATTTTCACAATGAATGAAAACAATGAATATTATGTATTATAAATTAAAACACCAGCAATTTGACTTCACACATATAGAGCCTCCAAGGGGATAGGATTTACATTAGAAACAAACAGGACAAAAAGTCCATGTTACAGTCATATGATTTCAAAAGGAATGACTTAGACATTTTCATAATGACTTACTGATTCTAAAGGTGAAAACAAGTTCTGATAGATTTCAAATTAGTTTAGTTTCCATTGAGGCTTTCAATGGTCCCATTCAGTGCTCCAATGTGTGCTTTGCCTATGTCTAACACTATTTCCAGACGGTTTGGGAGGGGAAAAAATTAAGATTTTTTTAAGGCAGTGTCATCACATTTTATTCTGATATTTGGAAACAAACAATATTTTATTGTGTGCCCTTCTTTTATATATACATATATGCTCTTCTTTTGATATATTTAAAGAATATTTTTTTCTATTTCCTCATACCTTTTTGCAAGTTGGATCCTTTTTTAATTTTTTTTATTTAGTGTTTTTTGATCTCCCTCCAAAAGCTTTATGACAGCTGAGTTTAAGTGGTTGCTTCAGGCTACAGAAGTCAAGATGAAATTGAATTATGCTTCCAGACTTGGGATACAAAAATCAAGAAAAAATTCGTTCATTATGATTAATTAATCCAGAAGCACAGTGGTAGTATTATGATTATATTGTATCAGGAACTTGGCATATTTTCAGCTGACATTATGGTAAAGGAGAATAAAGAATGGTAACTCTGTGCCTGGTAAACTGCTCCATAATAGACAGGCTGGGGCCAGGGCAGTGGGGGGAGAGTAGGGGGGAAAAAAGGAAAGAATAAATAAGAGATCAAGGGGCAGAAAAAATGCTATATATTGCATGTGGGGTGTTGGGTTTTTTGAGATTCTTCTCACTATTGATTATCTCCTGGAAAATCCCATGATATGGGATGATGAATATCTTACAAGTGAGAGTTACCCTCAATACCATCTTTACTATATACCTCAATTGGTCATACACGGCATTGTAGTGCAAATTACTCACAATGATAGTAACATACACAACTGAAAAATAAAAATGTTTCAGAAATGTCTGTTAGAGAAGAAGCATTGCTAAAAGAATTGCCTACTCAAATCCTTTTATATAGACTCCTCTCCTTTGTTGTGATAAACTTCAAAAGTTGATTACCTGGGATTTATGTAACTATCAAGAAGACAGTTGATATACCTAAGGGACCAACACCAGCTAAGGAGGAAGACTTCTCAAGGATGAGGAAAATGGAGAAAGACAAAGAGAGAAAGAGAGAGGGAGAGAAAGGACTGAGGGAATTAGAAGGAGTGAATCCATTTACTACTGCTGTAATAATAGTGAATAATAAACAATCACAAAACTCAGTAGCATACAACCATAAGCACGGATTTATCACAGTTGTGGGTCAATTCTGCTGATCTCTGCTAGGCTTGCTCAAGCATGTGCAAACTGTGGGGGAGGTCAGTTGCCCGCTCATGGCTGGGATCACCTGGGCATCTCTCTTCAAGATGCAGCCAGGAGGCTCTCCTCCCCACCTTCCTTGGATTAGCTGGCTAGCTGAGCCATGTTTTCTCATGGCACAGGCAGAGGCCCAAGAGAGAGGAAGCTTCACTGCACCAACATACTGCAAGCCTAAGTGCCCATGGCATATGTAAACATCCCATTGGTCAAAGGAAATCACATGGCCTGGGCATTAGTGGGCCAGGAAATAGGAGACCCTGGGGCGAGGAAAGAACTGTAAGCAGTAACTCTGTCATCACAAGGGGCAAAGGGGAAGGAGGAGTGAGAGTGAGAGAGACCTAGAAAATAATTTCTTTCAGATCTTCCACAACCCATGGCCAAGCAAATGAGTAACTCATTGGTAACAGTCTCAATCCTTCAAGTTCTGGGAGCTTCATTAGAATTTATTTTGAAGGATTCTTGCTAACAGCGTTGTGAATTTGGGGAACACATTCTGTTGTGGGTCACAATACCACATTGGCAGTAACTTTCTTTCCAGTATATTGGCATAGTTTTTTCTGAGCAGTGTGGGAAAAAGTTTCTTTTCTGGGGGCCTGTGAATTTCCATTTGTCATTAATTTTAAATCACATTGTCATTGTGACAGCTCAGAGGCCTTACAGATGCAAACATCAGATAACACAGGTAGGTGTAAGTCAGGTTGCTCTCTGAAATGTGCTGTGCATAAGTGCTATATATGGATGAGGATTCAAAATATACTTCCTATATAAGAAAGCCAGTTAAAGACAAAGAACACTTTAATTATTAATGCATGTATAGGAACATTTCCAGAAGACTGGCCTCCATATCTGGTTCTACATTCCTTTGTGTGACGTGATGCAAAGGAAATCCTTTATACTCTCAAAGAAGCTCATTTTCTATATCTGTAAAATGAGATATTTAAAACATGTAGCAAAACTGACCTACATAACTGAAAGTTCTATACTAAAATAGTCAAGTTTATAACTTTGACAAAACCAAATGTGTTTGACTTTTAGGGTTTTACAAAAGCTTTGCGGCATATGCAACCATTCCATCCAATATATGACTCTGAGGCAATGTTAAGATCAGACCAGTGCACTGGAACAGAAAATTGAGATCGTTTGTCTGACAAGCACTCTTTCCTTTGGACATCTACTGCTGCTCTACTGTAGGAGTTTCTGGGGAAAGTCAGTCAAGGTACCATGCCCTCCCACCACTACCACCCTGACTGAAGAGGCCAATTTACCCTAACTGTGGCAATGAGACTCCCTCTCCTAGAAATCCGTATCTCAAGCAGTGATAACCAGGGATAGAATCCTGACATAAAGCAGAGGGAGCTGAGCCTTCCAATGGCAGGGCTCTAAAGAAACTAAAGAGAGAGATAGTGTTCCTAAGTTCCATTACCTAGATCCCTGATTTTCACCTTTTCTAAGACTTGAATGTTCCTTCCTATCCATTCTCTCTTTCTAATAAATTGTGGGGTTTTTTTGTTTCTGTTAGCCAGTCAACTTTTGTTGCTCACAACCAAATAAACCATGCTTAATACTGTGGATGGAATCAGTTGGCCTCCATTCCATTCTCATTGTAATTGGAGAGGCTTGAAAGTCAACATCCTCATTTCTCAGACTCCCTTGCAGCTAGGGTTCTGGATATAATTCACCTTCCACCAACTCAAAGCATTAGTATAAGTTTTATAAGTTTGAAGTGAGTCAGAGGCCTGTTTCCTGTCCCTTTTTGGCCCTTTCTGCTGATAAACATGGTGTGAAAATCTGAGATTTTCTCTGCAGCAGTGTCCCACTGTTTACTCTCTCGTATCCTTGATAATGAGAAGAAGTTGTGGTTGTAGTGGCAGCAGCAGCAGTTGCTGTTTGCTCTGGTCTCCTAATCCTTGCATTACAGCTCCTTGGGTGCCCAGAAGCTATGACAGCAGTGGGAGCAGGTTCTTGACAGAGTCATGGCTCCAATGGTGCCTCAGTGGTAGTAGCTGGTGAGTCAGTTCTGTATTATTCTACAGTTACTTCTACACCCCCCAGACTACAGCCCGATCTTTCTACACTTCTAATGATTTTGTTAGTACTCCTTCTCTGCATTGAATTCTTTCTACTTACAAATACCTAAATACCTGGTCTCTCTTTCCAGCATTGAACCTTGACTAACACAGAGCCCTAACTGATACAAATATAAAATGATCTAGAAAAGGATGACATGAGCCAATCTGGTAGAAATATGCAAATAAAACTAATGTAGCACAAGGATAGTCAAATTATTTTTGTACTTGAATTTCTTCTATATCATCACTAGATATGTACTGTTGTCATCAAGAATACAGGAGCTATAAAATTTGCCAGATATAGATAAATGCTAGGTCATGGGAATTCAAATTTTACAAAGAATTCAAGAGATTTCCTTATAATACTTTTTCTCTGATATTAATATAGCAGACAGTTTTCTGATTGAAAAGTTGATTCTATGAGAACCCAGAAATAAACCCACATAAATATGGACAGATAATTTTTGACAAAGAAGCAAAAAACATATAATGGAGAAAAGACAGCCTCTTCAATAAATGGTGCTGGGAGAATTGGAAAGCCACATGCAAAAGAATGAAACTGGACTGCTATCTGTCACCATGTACCAAAACTAATTCAAAATGGATCAAAGACCTAAGCATAAAACCTGAAACAATAAACTGCATTGAAGAAAACATAGGCACTAAACTTATGGATCTTGTGTTCCAAGAGCATTTTATGAATTTGACTCCAAAGGCAAGGGAAATAAAAGCTAAAATAAACGAATGGGACTATATGAAACTTAAAAGCTTCTGCACAGCAAAAGAAACCATCGACAAAATAAAGAGTCAACCAACTGAATGGGAGAAGATTTTTGCAAACAGTGCCTCTGATAAAGGGGTAATATCCAAAATATACAAGGAACTCATGCAACTCAACAACAAAAAAACAAACAACCCAATTGAAAAATGGGCAGAGGACCTGAAGAGACATTTCTCCAAAGAGGACATACAAATGGCAAATAGACATGAAAAAATGCTCAACATCACTAATCATCAGAGAAATGCAAATAAAACCCACAATGAGATATCATCTCACCCCAGTCAGAATGGCTATCATCTACAAGACAAATAGTAACAAATAGTGTTGGAGAGGCTGTTGAGAAAAAGGAATGCTCATACACGGTTGGTGGGAATGAAGATTGGTGCAGCTGCTATGGAAGGCAGTGTGGAGGCTCCTTAAAAAAATTAAGAATAGAATTACCATGTGACCTAGTAATCCCTCTCCTGGGTATCTACCCAAAAATTCTGAAAACATTTATCCATAAAGACGTGTGTGCTCCAATGTTCATTGCAGCTTTACTAATGGTGTCCAAGACATGGAAACAACCAAAATGTCCTTTGATAGATGAATGGATAAAGAAGTTGTGGTATATATACACAATGGAATACTATGCGGCGGTAAGAAAAGATGAAATAATACCATTTGTGACACCATGGATGGATCTTGAGTTTATTATGCTAAGTGAAATAAGTCAAATAGAAAAAGTAGAGAACCATATGATTTCACTGATATGTGGTATATAAAACTGAAAACAACAAAAGAACAAGACAAATAAATGAAGGAACAAAAACTCATAGACATAGACAATAGTTTAGGGGTTACCGGAGGGTAAGGGGGAAGGGGTTCTAGAAGAGGTGTTGTAAACAGGGTCTAATATATGCTGATGGAAAGAGAACTGACTCTGGGTGGTGAACACACAATGTGAGATATAGATGATGTAATACAGAATTGTACACCTGAAATCTATGTAACTTTACTAACAATCGTCACCCCAATAAACTTTAATTTGAAAAAAAAAAAGAAAGAAAAGTTGATTCTAAAATATATTTGGAAAAATAAAGAACTAAGAAAAGCTGAGATGCTCCTAAAGTACTAGTAGAATAGTATAAGGTGACTTGCCTCATTCGATATCAATTTATTATAAAGCAAATATAAAGAAGGTAAAATAATACTGTTACTTTGGGGAAACCAACAGAACAGAATGGAATGTCCAGGTAGAGACTTACACAATATGGAAACTTTATGTATCACTAGGCTGGCAATGAGGACCAGTGGGAAAGAGTGGACTAGTCTCTCTGATGTGCTGAGAAAACTAGTTATAGGAGGAAAAAATTAAAAGCCCTACTTTACTTCATTCACACACACACACACACACACACACACACACTTCAAAACATTTTAGTGATGTAGCTATGAATGGCAAGACTTGAAAATTTTAGAACTTTGAGATGAAAATATAGTAGAATAGCTTTAAGACATCTGGATAGGGTTGAGTAGGGAAGACATTCTTAAATGAGATACAAGAATAAAACACCATAAAAGATTGGCCTTCTCTTTGACTGCAGTTAGTTCATGAAAGACACAGAGGTATAGTCAGATAAAAGATGCCTCAGAGATTGGTCCTTCCTGGTACCACACACATGGCAACAGAGCCACATCCAAATGACTGAGACATAACAGGAACACAGAGTCAAGAACTGAAAGAAGGTGTTATGTAGAGCAGATCTGAAAGCATAGGGTGAGCGCCACACAAGGGAGATTTGCCAGCATTCCAGAAGTAGGCAGGAGGGGAGAGAGGGATAAAATACAACGCAGATTCTCATCACATTAGGTCTCATTGTAATGTCTGTTATTTCCATTTTCTATTAGTCGATCCATACTTTACGGAGCTGTATTGCTTTACTTACTATAACTTCTATTAAATGAAAACCCTTGTGGAACACATAACATCTCTAGACCCCATAAATGTGAGGCATTTAAAACACTAAGACAGTATGGATTCTTTTTAATTATCAGGTGTCTGTATTAAAATACAAGATGTCTTGAAATGTAATAGACTTATCAAAAGGCTCTGTTGATATTTTAAGGGCCTAGGGAGTAAATTGATGAAAAACCTTTTCCTTGGACTGAAAGGACTGTTACAGGTGAGATGGAGAGGAGAATCATAAAGTGAGACATAGAAGTTGAGAAATAAAAATGACCAAGCTCTCAGCTAGCAGTCAGAAACCAGAATAGCCAAAACCAAGTATTTGAAATGGAAAAAGAAATCCTCACTTTTTGTACTATAGCAAAACTTCCTCTCAAGGAAAAGAGAGCATTTTAATAAAATGAAGGTCTATCACAATAACAATTTAGAAACAGGATGACTGATAAAACAAGCACATGCTTTTAAAAAGTGTGTTTCTTAAAGCTATATAAACAAAACCTCCCAAGACTAATACCTTTGAACAAGAAAAGGTATTTTGCTTTTTATTTAACATTTTTAAGAACTTGAGGGACAACTTTCTGAAAGAATTCTTGACATATTAGATAAAAATGCAGATAAAGGGGAATAATTTCTTAAAAGGAAGCATCTACCAGCCTTACCCAGCCATGTGACAGCATACAGGTCTCTCAGAATGAGTAGGCCTGAGTTCCAACAGTTGACATTGAGACCTTGGACAAATCTCCCAAGTTTCTTACATTTTTATTTTTTTGTCTGGAAAATGAGGGCATTGTACAAAATGATATTGAAAACAGAACTGAAAATCCAGACAAGCAGACAGGCAGGTATTAAGCAACAGGAGAGTTCCAGACCGTGAGTATCATAGGAGGCAAGAGAGGAAAAGTTAACAAGATACAACAGACCTTCACTCTTAAGAGACACTGGGTATCTAGCAAGTTCAAAAGACAGGCAGTATCCAAGACAGGAAAACATTAACTAAATTCAGTGGGGACTGAGATGGAGACCAAACCTCCAAAACAAGATAAAAGTCCAGGTTGCAGAACACAGGCCCAAGAACTGGGCTCCTTTCATTGAAAGGATACATGTGCTGCTGAGTATGGAGCCAACGCTCCTTAACGTTTTCACTGCGACGTTTGTCTATAGTCGAATGATATTTCCACACCGCTGACCAACCTTACCCCACGAGCTCCGTGTTCCAGAAAGGAAGTTTAAGAAAGCAGATGTACATTTTCCTATATTTTTGTGTTTTTCAAGAATGAATAACAATAAGAAATTGTTCTACTTTAATCATTTATTTTACTAAAATGTAGCACCTTAACTATATTTACTTAAAAATATAAATACTGTGATTATTTTCTGTGGATTTTTGACACATTTTAGAGAACAAACTTGAAATCAATTAATGCAGTGGAAAGGTTAAAGCACATGTCTCAAGTCTGACATTAGTGTTTGTGATTTGGTGACAGTGCCTGATCTCAGGGACAGGGGCAAAGAATTCTATAGGGAGGTGAGAGGAAACGCTGGAGAACCAGGAACCCAAGTAGACATTAAGCTTCTCACTGAAAAGTAACCAACAGAAGAATAAAGATTTCATTAGCACTTTTGTAGAATGAGAAAACATAGCCCTTGACGGGCTGTATGGCTGTCAGCCCAGAAACTTCACTGTAAATCATTTGGAAAATCATGTTTGTCAACAGAAAATTAAAATGCCTTTAATGGCAGTTGCTTAAATGTCATCTTGTGTTTTCACCACAGTCTCCTTTCCTGGGGAGAAAATTTCAAATTTGTCATTATTATCCTCTCTTAGAAGTGGCTCAGGGCAGTTGTTGCATGAAACATAAACCAAAGCACAACAGTCAACTTCTGAATGGGATGCCAGTGTCATATACGGAACAGCATGTAAACCACAAAGGGAGGAGGTAGCAGCATATTTGTCAGGTTGCCAATAAAAGACAATGTCTAGTTCCCATAACTAGATCCGCCTTCAGAATATTTTATGTTTTCCAAGTCAGACCTGGGTTTTTTTCTGGAATGATGAATAGCAATACCCTAAACAGCAAAGTCTTAAGCAGTACTACTTTGAAATTTGTAACTGAAAATGAATCAGGTCACGCTGTTGAAGTTAAAAACATGATTATGTGATAGTGTTGCTCATTTCACACATGGAAAAATCCCAGGGAAGTTAGGAGTCCTATGGAACCTTTTGTACTTTTAATTTGTTTATTCAGGTTCAACTTTCCTCTAATTCGTTTGCATGCCCTTTCTACTATGCAAATTAGTCTCTGTACCCCTCTACTCAGTTTTCAATACAATAAAGTGGAGTGGGAAGGATGTTGGATTACGTGGCGTCTTTGCTACCTACATACTTGCAGAGCTACTCACAGGCTTCTAAACTTTCTGAGACTCTTTCCCATCCCAAGTCCATACCTACTTCATGGGTCTGACCGGTCTTGTTATGAGGAATAACCCGAGGGAAACTGTGTGCAAGGCCTGATATTCCTCAAGTGTTCATTTCCTTGGTCTACACCTGGTGCCACCCTACCTACTTAACCAGATTTCCTACACACTTAAACCAACATCTTTCACTTCCTCATGTTCCTGCCTTGCTAATTCTCACTTCCCACCTTGGGCTGTATTGCTGTGGCCCCATCCTGTTTACCTAATTTCTACCCATCTTCCAGGTCTAGAAGGCAAGTGTGTCTACACATAAACATCAACAAAACGGAAATGGATTATGTTACTTTATTTTACTCTTACCTCTAACATCTTTGCTTATGTGTTTAAGCAGAGTCATTCCTTGATTTGTGGGTATCATGTAGAATGCATAAAATAGACTTACTGAAGTTCATCTATGTAACATTTATTTTCAATTCTACAGATATTTATTTCTTACCTACTATGCAGAGGGTATAAAGTTGAGAAAAATCAATCTCTTCCCTCATGGGCCCATTATTCCCTTAGGAAGACATTTGACTGATGTTGCATGTTGTATTTTTCACTCCACTAAGATAGTATTATAAAGTATCTTGTGTCTTTATATTTGGTGAAATTCAGGCCATAGTTAGCCTTTTCCTTGTATTTTCTGGAAAGTAAGATGAGATTATGTAGTCAATGCTTTAAATAATATGATATGTGATGATTTTTAAACAAGATACTATAATTTTCCATCTAAGCTATTTAATTTTTTTTTTTTTGCCAACAAATTATGGTTTAGTAATTGATTTGTTAGGAGTTAAACAAAGGGTTTAGTGGTAAGACAATGCAACCAGAACACAATCTCAAAAGGTGAGTTACATTTATCAATCAAATGAAAAATACATTTTAAATACTAGAACCCATGTCAATCCATGTAATTCTTGGCCTTCAGTCAGTGGAAGGTAAATCTAGTTAACTATGTTTGAATATATTTTGTCAGTTTTGTTCACATGATTTATATCTGAACTCAAAGCTACTACCTTGATTTATTAGTTCTAGGCTGAAGGCTAATCTTGTCCTTTTATAGAACATTCGCTTTGTGCTCCATTAATGTCTCTGTCTCATAGACTGAAACTTATTTATTATGTTCACTAAGAAGACCTTGTTTCTTAGAAAATAAAAGGAATGACATACTTCCTGGCAATATTTAGTGTGGGCTGATATGGTGGGGAATTTTTATTAATTTCTTATGGGTAGAAGAGGGACATACATACCCTCCTTGTGTTAGAGAAAGTTACTTGGGGGTGATGGTCCCTTTTAATCCCTTCTGAAGGCCCATCTATCTGAGAACCTGCTGAGCATGATTACAAATCACGAGTTGGGGCTTGGGTTTTCCCAAGCTGGCTGCAGAGACAACTTGTCTAGGCTCCCAGTGAACGGCCACAGCCCACAGAGAATGTGTGTTTACCCAGACCTTTTCCATGGTTTACTTCTGAAAATTGGTTCCACCACATGGGAATCTAGTTAGATTCTTAGAATTATAATCTCTGACTGGCACATAACCCGTACTTTTAAAATAGGATTTGGAAAATCAGATTGGAGCTTAAAAATGAGGGAAAATAGTTAGAGACCAAGTCCAAACCTCTTTCAAGTGCCCCTGAAATCCACCTTTTAGGTCATGGGATTCCATCACCAAATCATCCATGTTTACTAAATGCAATAGTAAGAAGCAGAATTTTAGTCTTTATGCAGTTCACTTGGGAAATAAAAGTATGTGAAAACTTTCCTTCTGTATGATCCCTATTGAACTAGACAAATTCCACCTGGGTGCTTAGGATGAATTTGTGTAGTGTAAGGTCAATGTCATAGTATGCAACTGTGGTATTTCATCCATGAACAAAGGTCAGTACTATGGTTGATAAATTGTAGTGTAAGGTTGATAAATAAACCCTACCTTTAGGAATCTTCAAGCTATTAGATCTGCATTTCTGAACACAAAGGGAATAATTAAGACTGATGCTTTATTTGAAAATGCGTTGCTTTTCTTGTTAAGAATAAACCATAGTTACTAATAGAAAAAAAAAGTTTACCCATACTAGAAACCTAGCAAAAAATTTACTATGCAATGAAGAACTTGCCTTTTCTAGTTCGAACATTCAGTAGCTGAAAGCAGATCATTGCCATAAAGAAGTATTTACCAATTTTAAAAGGTCTTGGCCCATCATAGCTAGTGTTAGAGTCGGAATATAGCTTTTGTTGCCAAGGTGACAAACACTTATAAATATAACACATCTTCTAATGTGCTTTTAACTTGGTATTTTTATGGCTTTTAAATCAGATACCATTAGCAAATATATTAGGTAATTTAGCTAAAAGACCATTTTCCTCTAACACTTTTTGTTACATTTCCCCAGGTATTTCAGTAAATGTCTGTTGTGACATTTTACTCCTGCTAGGCTTCCAATGTAAGGGGATACATAAAGTACATCTGGTAAAGATTAACATATATTACTTTGCTTTTTTTGTATTGATCACTGAAAAATGTATAAAAGAGAGTTAAATTTATAGTCTCCTTGAAGAGTAATCATTGTTTCTATTGTTATTTTGGGATCTATACTTCCTCCTCCCCCCAAATAACAACCTGGCTTTAAGATTCAACACACAGAAGAAAAGGTTTTGGGGATAGCATAATAACTATATGTTAATACTCCCCCAAACCTCCACACCTAAATGCTTTCCCTTAGACAAAAAGAGAGAGAGAGAGAGAGAGAGAGAGAGAGAGACAGAGAGACAGAGAGACAGAGAGACAGAGAGACAGAGAGAAAAGAAAAGAAGAGAAGGGAAAGGAAGGGAAGGGAAGGGAAGGGAAGAGGAAGAGGAAAGGAAAGGAAAGGAAAGGAAAGGAAAGGAAAGGAAAGGAAAGAAAAGAAAAGAAAAGAAAAGAAAAGAAAAGAAAAGAAAAGAAAAGAAAAGAAAAGAAAAGAAAAGGCTATGAGCAAAATAATTACAACAGACTATCTGGAGCCCCAGTATTTCCACAAGTCTCTGTTTTTTGTTCCAAACAATAAACCTAAGAGCCTAGGCAGGGACGGAATCAGCTCTAAATGTATTCACTGGATTTTTAAAAGAAGGCTTGTGAGGTAGACATATTAGTCACAGCAAAGATAAAATCAGATGAGACATATTTAGTTTAAGCCCAAATTCACATTCATTGTTACCTTGTCAGAAATTCTTCTTAGAAGATTGTCCATTCATTCATTTACTCTTGTTTCTTTCATTCATTCAACCAACAGACATTTTAGCAGCATCACAACCATATTCCAAGCACTGGAAATACAGAGATGAGCAAGTCCCAGCCCTCAAGAAGACTATAATATTAGGAAAGATGCAAGTAAATAAATGAAGTATTATAACACAGTGAAAAGAGCTAAGGTAGAGAATGCAGCCAAGAAGGGTCAGAGACAAGTCCCCAAAGAGGGAAGACTCTTCGCAAATTGTAGAGAATCAAGATGAAAAAGAACATATATTCTATTTAAATAGCAAATGCTTGATAGTTGATGTTCTAGGTAGTAAATCCAGAATTGCTAATTCCTTAATGTGTGATCCTGAATGCCTCTCTGTGCTGTGACTCTCCTATGTAAGGTAGATAATTATCCTTGCCACCCGCATAGCTCATAGCAGAATGTTGATAGGAATAATGGGATATGGGTGGTGAAGCTATTTGAATTGTTTGGGAAAGAAAGATGCTATGTAAACACACAGCATCCTTATTATTCCAAGCGCTAGCATTTTGGATAATTACCGTATAACGCTGCACCTTTGTGTGTGTGTGGTTTGTTTCTTTGTAGAAAGGTAAGTGTTAATGTTGAGTTTCTCTAATAACTTTGGAAGCAATTTTAATCCGGTAGACAAAACATAATAATCTTTAGAGTAAGTTAAATCCCTTTGTATTTCAGTAGATTTTGTTATTTATCAAGGTCTTAGGCAATTTTACCACAATTATGAACAGCAGTGCCCAGCGAGCCCAGCTCTCTCAGAGCGTATCTGAAAGACACTGTTGCGGACAGGCCAAAAGCTTCTTTACAATCAACACAGCTCCGTGTGAGTGTGTGTGTGTGTGTGTGTGTGTGTGTGTGTGTGTGTGTGTGTGTGGTGTGTGCACGCCTGAGCCTGGGGCTTGCCAGAAAGAGCTGGGAACGAGCTGAGACTGGCTAGCATACCTGAGGCAGCTGTTACACCGTGGCGCCTAGATTCTTCTCTCAGACTCCAGACTGGCTCCCTGCTCTTCCTCCTCCCTCTCTGCCCCCTCTGCCCCTCCCTCCCCTGCCTTCCTTTCCTCCTTCTCTTTCTCATTCTCCTCCTCCTCTTCAAAGTCTCTCTAACTCTGTCTCTCACTTTCTTCCTCCTCCCTGCGACTAGGTGGGAGATTCCCATGGCCGGACACCGCCCCAGTGCTGCTGCCAGAAATCCTGGGACTGCACGACTGAGGGAAGAACCCACACGGTCAGGGCATGAAGTCTCAGAGAAAAAGGACCGTTTGTTTCATCTTTCCTTTCACGCACTCATTCTCTGTCTCCCTCCTCTCTTCTTTTCCTCCCTTTCTTCATCCTGTCCTTTTCTTTCCCTACCTTTCCCTCCCTCCCTTGCCTCCTTCTCCTCCTCCTCTTTCCTTCTTTCTCTCTGCCACCCCCATTCTCACCCGAATTTTTGTGCTAGAGAATGGCCATGAATTACATGGCAACCAAGGCAAACGGACAGTTCAAGGCCAATCTGCTCTTAGGTCACAAAACTTGCTTTGGGCTATCTCTGCAAGACATTGTTTATCAACTCAACCTTTGCCAAGGCAGTCCAGACATTCATTAATAAAGGAGGCAGGCTATATTAAGAGGCCTGCATTAATCTTCCCCTAGAAGTGTGCTGCTCAGAAAGCTTCCTCCAGGAGATGCTAAGGAGCAGTGAGGTTACATAATAAATATCTAAATAACTGCAAAGATTAAAAAAAACAACAACAACTACAACACCTATTCAAGAAAACTTACTTAGTTTACTATGGCCTCTCATGGTTTGACATATTTTTTCATAGGCTTCCATTGGAATTAAACAGAACTAGAGTAGCCAGCCAGAATGAATTTTCCTAGGGAAAAATGCCAGTGCTAAACCAGCATGGGAAAGGCAAAGAACCCTGGATCCCTGGAGCCCCAGGGCCCTTGACAAGAGTAAAAGGTATGTATCACCCATAGAGAGACCAATGATATTAATGCTAAGAGATGGTCTCTAGTTACATTTCATGGACTTGGGACTCACTGACAGAAAAGAGCAATTACTTATAGTCATATATATTTTTTTTAATTTGACAAAGATCCCAATCATGGTGGATTAGGTACATTTAATATCTCAATTAATAAACCTTCTACAATAGTAACATGTCAACTTTTGTTTAAGAAATCCACTCCAGTTGATAGTCATCCAGGAAACGTCTTTCATGCCCACATATTAAATTTAATCTGCCACCCTTGTTTTATAAGACTTTGTATTCATCTGCTGAAGAAAAGATGCTTATTCTATCATTCCAACTTAACAGCTTGCTTAGCAAAGCTGATAGGTAGGAGTTTAGAAGATATTCATTGAATGCCTATTTTGTATGGTTACAAAAGAGGTAGATTTAAGGGAGTTACCCAAAAGCAATATGTTTTTTTTGTCCCACCATTATCCTATTGGTCTTCCTTTCATTCAGCAGATTTATCTGTCATGAAGAATTTAAGTTTCATATTTTCCTCTGTCAGTTGTGAAAAGGCCTGTCAGCTGGGGCTTACACTACAGTTTGCCAAAAGGCCTGTAGCATACAATGACAATACAATCTTATATTTGTGCTCCCAATCTCCAGCTAATCCCCCACTTTCCTCCTCTGCAGCCCAGTTATGATCAGGCTTAAGTTGCATATTCCGTTTTTAGCCAGATTTTGCTGATAAATGCTATCAGCGAGACTGAAATGAAATACAGCAGGTTTAGCTCCTATTACCAGCGTAGAACATGCCTTGGGAGTTGTGTGTGTGATACTGAGACAGTAGTTGTATAAAACCATTTAACTCACAGAAACTAAATAAAGGAATGTTAATGGTATTAGCTTTTATCTATTGAATGTTCTGAGGTCCTTTATTCATGCACCTGAAAAATACAGACCTTTGATTAACATTCTAGGAGATTTACTAGAGATACCGGGCCATTTCCCATATTGTTTCCGGTGGGGATGTAATTTTTAGAAAAAACTGTGCAAAGTTTTAACATTATTTGATACCTTCAAGTAATGATACTTTGTTTTTGCCATTTTTGTTCTGCGTTCACAAATACCCCTAATCTAAGAAAGAGTTTTATTTCCCATAGCCATACAGAAGCTACCACATTCACATTATATGGAAATCATAAAAATGATTGGAGACCTGCAACTCATTCTTTTTATAACCTACTGGGTCTGCAGCAAAATGAGAAGAACTGGTACATTAGAAAAATGCATCGTTGCCTCAGCCAAGGAGAGGGAAGGGTTAATCATCATTCCTAGAACGCTGGAGTGGAACAAAAGCTTGCAGCCTGACACCAAAATAACATCACAATGAAAAGTGAAATTGCTTCTAAGGCTAAATTGCTTCATTTGAAAATTGTAGTGATACTGAGAACAATTATGTCACTTAAACTTTCACAATTTTGTTTTTATAAATCAGTTATAAAACTATCATGTGGTTTAAATGCAATTATTTAATAAGGACATTTGTAATTGTCCAATATAATCAATTATGCTTCAGTCAGGTTTTTCTTTGCGACTGGATTTTTCTTAGCGGCTGAGTCACTCCTATGGTGATACATACTTTTTGCAAAAGCCAAATAAAATCATTGTTTTCCGGAAAAGTTCTTCCCCACCCCCATTGCAGAGCATTTCCCCTACTGCAAACTGAGTCTCAGAATTCCTTTCCCCCCCTTGTCTTAGAAACTAAACACCTAATCAAAGTGTGAGAAGGAAAAAACACGCTGCTAAATAATAGGGGAAGTGAAAGTTAGTTCTTCAAGAGTCATGGTAGTGGCGTCAAGTATATTTTCCAAGCTGAGAAAGAGGCCAGATTCAGGGAGAGTGGAGTGGTACATGCGAGTTACCCAGCAGGAGCCATATCATGTTGGTACCACAAGTCACAGATCATGACTTTGATTTTCTAAGAAGGAGGAGAGATTAATCATGGGCTGAGTCGAGGGGCGCTCAGGCCTCCCAGAGGCCATAGGATTTTAGTTGCTGTCTGGTGCAATTTGTGGGCTATTTGGTTCACTTTGGGCTGCCCAGAGAGCTATGTTTTCCTTCCAAATTTCAACTGAAGCCTCTGCTAATGCCTGATTCCTGTGTTTTGCCTAGTTCACCCTGATCTCTGTACCCCCTGGCTTGACTAACAGGCTTCTCATGGAGCCAGGCGCTCAGGCTGTCTTTCATCTGTCCAGGTCCTTTTTCTCTTCTGTAGACAGATTCTCCCTTACCTCGACTCTTCTTTTACACTTTCTGTTTCTCATGAAAGATACCAACTCTCTTCCCTTCTGTCTGCTGTGCATCCTGTCCTAAAAGCTGATGTTTCTCCCTAACAGCATTTCCTCATTTCAGATCAGTCTTTAAGACAATGAGTCCTGCCAGTGACAAGATGTTTAGCTTCAGCCACATGGATTTAACTAACAGAGCAGGGGACCCGACAAAGGCGTCACCAAATGGGAACCAGTAAATCTGTTGTTTCAAAACCCCAAACTTGATCTTAATAGTATCGCTTCCCAGCTTAAAAGCAGTCCATGGCATTCCCTTACCTTTGGGTAAAAGCCAAAAGGTTCCGAGTGCTCTGACCTACACAGTTCTTGAGGTTTTTTTCTCATACTTCCTTTTCTTTCACTCTTTGTTCCAGCCACACAGGCCTTCTCTCTATACTGGCCACTTTCTCTTCCAGCGCAAGGTCTGTACACATGCTTCGCCCTCTGCTTGTGACGTTTCCTCACCCCCACTTCAGCCCAAACCCCATATTCCTTCCCAGGCTAATGCTTACGCATGCCTCTTTCCTCTTTCAGACCAAGCATCACTACTGCTCCAGGAAAACTAACACAGGTGCCCTGAGCCAAGCACATGGTCTCCCTGCTCTATACTTACAGGATGACAGACTTTTCCTTCAAATTATTTATTACACTTGTTATGTTATATTTATTTGCACTATTATGTGATTATTGTCCCATTCCAATAGCAGCTCCTTGAGAACAGCGACTTTGGTTATGCTTTTCCTGGTATCTCTGCACTCTCACGTGTGTTCATGGACCAATGTACAATGACAAATTGAAAACAGCCTACACATCAATGGAAGAGCAGATAAATAAATTGTGCTATGTTCATAAAACACAATACTATGCAGCAGTTAAAATTAATGAATTACTGCCATATGTGTCGACATGATTAAATCCTCATAACACATACATAAAGAAAATGGGCATAATAAAAATGTTTATTTACCTAGAGTCCATGGAAGAGTGTTCAGAAACAACAACAGTGATAACACAAGTAAATATTAATACTAAGGCTCAGGATAAAATTTAGGAAGTGTGGGAAGATGAGGCTTTCAGAGCTCTTTCCATCTTTTCCATGTCATTCCCCAGCCACATTACAGTACAAGGAATGTAATCAATCCTTGCTCCTTTCTGGCCACATTGCTACTGTTTACTTTCTTGGGGTAGCCCTTCATTGCATTTGGGGAAAAATGTATTTTTAGAGGGTAAAGACTAGAGAATAAAAATCATTTATTAGTGGAAAAATGAAAGGAAATAAACTAGAGGATAATAATATAGAAAATCAATAATATGCAAAAATATTGAACTTTAATTCCTCTTTTGAAATATTCTATAGGGCGAGGTTTAAAAAATAAAAACAAGATATAGATCTCAGAGGCCTAATAGAAAGTTGAAAATTAAGAGAAATAGGTAAGAATTAGCCAAGACTCGGTCTTCAATTCTAGACTGGTAGTCTGTCTTCTCTCTTCTCTCTCTCTCTCTCTCTCTCTCTCTCTCTCTCTCTCTCTCTCTCTCTCTCTCGGAATTGGAAACTTACAGAAGACACTCTTTCCCAAAATATTCCCCTTACTCATTTTTCTATTTTGCTACAATGCCTCCAAATCCACTTTCCATAATGACTTTGAGTCAATGCATTGAAGAATACGCAAACCCATAAGATTTTAGAATGACAGAAAGGCCTTATTTTTTCAAATTAGATGAGGAAACGGATGCTCAAAGAGTTCAGGTAGCTTTCCAAGGCCACCCAACTGTCATATAGCAGACTGGGAACCAGAACCCATGACTCCTCATTCATGGTCTGTTATTCTTTCTATCATAATACATCATAATGTTGTATCTGGGGGCCATCATATTAAACCTGTATCAGTTATTAATGCTGTGGTTTGTATTTGTTTGATTAGGCAGTTACCCAGCTGATACCTGAGGGGAAAAGACAATGGTAAAATCAGATGAGGAGCTGTATATACATACAATGGACTATTATTAGGCCTTTAAAAGGAATGAAATTCTGACACATGATATAACATGGATGAATCTTGAAGAAATTATGCTAATTGGAATAAGTGAAATACAAAAGAACAGTATTGTTAGATTCCACTTATACGAGGTATCTAGAGTAGCCAAATTCATAGAGACAGAAAATAAAATGGTGGTTGTCAGGGGCTGAGGGACGGGGAGAATGTGAGTTACTAATCCACAGTCCTAAAATTTCATTTAAGGACAATGATTATCTTCTGGAGATCTGTTTTACACTCTTGTACCTACAGTCAACAGTACTATTGCCTCGCGCATAAAAATTACTTTAAAATGTAAGAGGCTGGTTCTCATGTTAAGTGTTTGTACCACAATAAAATAAAAGTTTTAAAAAGTGTAATGTTGGCAAAGTACTTAGGACACGTTAAGTGCTTAGTAAATATTAGTTTCTTGTCTTTCCTTTGCTCCTGTCCTTGCTAGTACCTAGACTTGCTAATACCCAAGAACACTTTATTTAAATAAATTGCTTTCCCCCCCAAAACAAGCAGAGTACTCCTAACCACAGGAGCTCTAGATTCCTTGAAAGCAGGGACCCTATCTTATACTTTGATCAATCAAATATGTATTGGACATTTACTATTTGCCTAAAAAGCTATAGATTACCAATAACATGTAGCACAATGCTAGTACATAGTTGCTAGTACATAGTAGATGTCCAATAAATAAATAAATAAATAAATAAATAAATAAATAAATGCCTCCTGAATTGAAGTGTATTGCAGCATAACTGATAAAAATAAGTATAAAATGCTTTATAATTTCAGTTGATCTATAATCACTTGGTAACAACCTTGTTAAGCCTAACAGCATCCACAGGCAATAAGCACATCATTTTATAAGGAAACAGAAAGTTATAACAGTTATTTGTCCAAGTCCACAGAAATAAAAAGTAATTTCAGAGCCAGAAATAGACAGCAGTTAATCTAACTGTCAGTAAATATGGGGAAATCTCCCAGTGGTATTTCAGTAATGGGCCCAATGAGGCATGAACGGACTATCTCTTAGGATTTCTAATGCAAAAGAACAAACATAAAAATAGAAGACTGCCCTTCATAGAGTTAGTCCCAAGTTCTCTAATCAAATTCCACGCAGCAACCAGAGTAGAGTGCCTCAGGTCAAGGAGAAAGTGTATTTGGCTCAGAGGGAGCCTGTCTAGGTTCAAGGGAATGGAACATACAAATTATGAAATGGGTTCACATCTTTGGGGTCCTTTTTTATGACTGTACTGAAAAATAAGCTGATAGCATAAATGGTCACCAAATAGGAAGGGGGTCTAATTAATGTTTGTCTTTGGGACTTTCTGCTTAGGTTGATTGTGGAAAAAGCAGAGTTTCAGCCAGAGTCTAAGGTGGACCTAGACTTCCCACCTTAGAGAATAATAAATTTTACCAGTAAGCACTCAGAAGTGAGGTTGATAGACTAGTAAAAATGTCAAGCTACTGATGTGAAACTAGCTAATTAGGATATGAGGAGAGATGAGAAGATAACAAAGTAAAAAAGAAGTGGCGGCTAAATGGGGCAGAGATTGAGACAGAGATATCTGTGTTATGCTCAGGTCAAAAGTTAAAACAAGACTAGAGATAGAGACTCCTTTCTGGAGTGGATAGGCTGGGAGGGGTAGAGTCCTATCGCTCTGTAGGCTATCATGTATATATACAGAGGACATCCTCTGTAAAATTATTCCTACTTCAAAAAAATCTGTTGCTCTGAGATATGGAGGTACCAGTTGGGATTGAGGGAAAAGCAATTATATAGTCAGTAAGCAGAGGTCAAAACCTAAAAAGTCAAGAGGTTAATTAGAGGCAACAGGAGGAGTTTCTCCCAGGAAGCAGATTACACAAGTAATCCTTGTGTTATGGGTTGAATTGTGTCCCCCTCAAAATGTTTAGGTCTTAACCCACTGTACCTGTAAATGTGACCTTACTTGGATATGGGATCTTTGCACATGTAATCAAGTTAAGATGAGGCCATAATGGATTAGGATGGGCTCTAATCCAATGACTGGTATCCTTATAAGAAGAGGGAAACTTGGACACACAGCTATACAGAATGGAGGCGGCCATGTGACGATGGAGGCATAGATTGCAATTATGTAGCTACAAACCAAGGAAGATGAAAGAATACTGGCAACCACCAGAAGTAAGGAAGAGGCAAAGTAAGATTCTTCCACAGAACCTTCAGAGGAAGCATGGAACTTGCAATACCTTGATTTTGGATATCTAGACTTCATAACTGTGAGAGAATATATTCCTGTTGTTTTAAGCCATCCAGTTTGTGGTACTTGGTGGCAGCAGCCCTAGGAAACTAATACACCTTGATATCTAAAGATGACTTTCAACTATGTGGTTCTCAGTTTTATGAGTCAACTGAGAAAGCTGGCCTTCACATTCCGGGTCCTCAGTTGAGACCCTGGCATTACACTCTCCTCAAGCCCACCCCTTTGACCCACTAGTCCAGAAATCCCCTGGTGGAACAACGTTGGATGAGCATATTAGTCACAGAAGACCACTACTATGACTGGAAAGTTCAGGCTTGGCCTTCTGAGCCACATCTTTCTAGGTTCTGAGGGCCATTTGTTTCCTTCACAGCCACAAGCACAAAAATACATGCACCTCAAATTCTTTCACATCTTACTAGTGTGAGAGGTGGGTATGTGATGTTCCACCAAGTGGAAGTATAAATGTTGAATAAGTAGTAAACCTTTTGAGTTTAGGGAAACCAGTACATCAGTGGCTGTACTTTAGAGTCACTGAGATTTTAATAAACACCAGTGTCTGCCTCCATCTTCACATGGTCTTCTCCCTTCTGTATAGCTGTGTGCCCAAGTTTCCTTCTTCTTATAAGAACACCAGTCATTGGATTAATGCCCTCCCTAATCCATTATGACTTCATCTAAAGTTGACCACATCTGCAAAGTTCCTATTTCTAAATAAGGGGTACGGCCCAGGAATTTGTGTTTTTTAAAAGTTCTCCAGTATTCATCCAAATTGAAAACTTGTACTAGGTGATGACCTAGGCGATAGAAAGGGGCCTATGATAGATCCACCCAACTTCTTACTAGGTCATGTAGAAGGAAAGTTATTAAATGGATGATTATACCTGGCTCTTGACAGAGGCCCCTCAGAACCACTCTTTGTGTTTTAGATTTAACATCCAGCTTTGCCCCAAACTCCTCCTCCTTCGTCCCCCACAACCAGTTAGTCCCCAAGTCTTCTTAATTCTATCTTTAAGTTTCTCAAATGCATCCTCTCCTCTGCATTCCTTTGGCCACTGCCTTAGTTCAGTCTCTCGCCACTTCCTGCCTAGGTTTCTGCATAGCAGCCACATTCAGCCTTCTGCCTATAACCTTCCTCACTCCCAATTCATTCTCCAGTTACCACCAAAATGATCCTTTAAAATACAAGTATCAAAGTGTTACTATCCTGCTTAAACCCATTTAATGGTTCCCTTTTGCCTACAGTCACTTCTGGGCTGGTTACGTGATAAATAGGACTCTCCACAATCCGGCCCTTGCCTCCTTCTCCGCACTGTCCTCTGTTGCTATTTGTCTCTTGCATTATATTCTTCATTTATAGTTTACAGTGAGTGCTATTTCCGGCCTCAGTCTATTCATACACGGTTGTCTTTGCCCAGCAATTCCCTCCGTAAACCTAACTTTTGGCCACTTGGAATATTAATATTCCTTCTCCAGAAAAATCTGTTGACACCTATTCCCACTTACTTTTCTGTTGTATCACTTCTGTGCTTTATATATGTTTTTACTATTGCCTGTATTTTTCTGCTTATTATAATTTTTAAAGGTCAGTGGCACCTTCTAGATGGTGAAATCCTTGAGATAACTTCTGAGACTTACTTCTAAAATCTTAGCCTCTGGAACAATAGCTGATATATGGGGAGCCCTCAGTAAATGTTCTGTGAGTGAATGAAAGAACTAAGAAATGAATAAATGCATTTGTCTGCTGGAAGGATAACTATAAATCAACCCTCACCTAAAAGAAGTGAGAATTAGAGGGAGAGGACTGGGAGTGAGGAAGCACTCAGGAAAAGAATATTTTGCTTAGAGGGCAGGATATTGGTTTAGACAAACTGGGCTAAAGAGGGAAATAAAAAATCATTATTCTATTGTCAAGAAATGTAAAATCGATGGGTATTAGTGCACAAAATACTTGATTTATCTGCTTGCTCTGGCAGAAATCAGTTATTTTTGTTTTCCCACATGGGTATATAAGCTGGGACTCTCCCCATTCAATCAGAACATTTCATTGGACAAACCTGTCATGCCAAGGGATGACCACCTTCATAGAAACAAAAGATGTTCTTATAAATAGCCAAGTAGCTATGGTCACCTGACATAGGACTTAGCATGGTAGGAAATAAAGTTTTTAGTGAATGCATTAAAACCTATCTAAGTACCCCCACAAGAAGTATCTTTGAGATATCTAGGTAGAGCTAACTGAAAAGAAGACACTTTGATGATAAAATCTATGACAATGGTGGTCTATTGTCACTAGATATTTGATAGCGATTGAAGGTCTGTATTCTCACAGTCTCATACATATTTTATATGAAGCCTTTACCACAATTGCACATTTACAGTTATAAATTGTTGTATTTGATTAATACAGTGTTCCCAACGCTGTAAGAGGGCAAAGAATCACATCCGATTGTACTCAATCATGTATGTATAGTAGTTAATATGGTGCCCTGTGTATGGTAAATACTTCGTAACTAGGTATTTATCAAACGCGTGTGTTGAATGAATAGTCTGATCCTTTAAACACCATCTCTGGGTTCATTACACAATGAATATGCCCCATGATCTTATATTATAGTACCTTATACGCCTAAACCTGATCCAGGAAGCCCCTGGAATCTTTTCGTCATTTTCGGCTTAGTCTATGCAACTTACAACGTCCCAGGTGGCCAAGCTTATGAAAGAACATGGAACTGCTGATTCTGAAAGTTTGAGATACACAAGATCTTAAAGTGAAATCAGACAAAGTAGGATGAGCAGCATATTCCACACCTGCTAAATAAATTATCAAGCAGTTTGACAATCTTAAGCATAGTCCGTGCCAGGCTTCTACTATGATCTCAGTTGCCAAGAATGTATTTTTCCCATTCATTGCTATATTCTTCAAGGATAAAGTGATGGGAAAAGAATTCATAAAATGATTGAAAGGGAATTGTATTCAGGGTTAAGACTGCTCATGCTTACAATGTTAGAACTATAGACTTTTTACCAAGAACAAGTGTTGCGGATGGTGGTGAAAGACTAATGAGGCAGAGGCACAGTTTCTATAGGTCTTCAGATGCAGTGGGCCTTACACTCCCAAGAAACAGCATAACTCTTCTCATGCTGAGGAATATGATCATGAGAAAGAAGTAAGACAAGAAGAGTTTGCCTTAGTCAATGAAATGCAGAACTTGCTGGAGCATCTTACACCTTACATCAAAGTAGGGAAGGATCATGTGGGACCTAACTAGATGCCTAGCAGGCTAATGTGTCCCAGAAACTGGACTTTTGTGCGGCCAAGTAAACATTTCTCTAGCCAACCTTGTAACTTGCACTGCTGGAGGCTGGCCCAAGCCATTCAGACATGCACGATGTACTGGGCCAGATCCTGTGAGTATATCAAGGGATCTTTTATAAATGGTTAGAGGGAGGCCAGTCTATTGCATGATTCCAAACAGATTTCTACTTGTAATGACTCTACTGAGTCTAAAGATAGCTTCGCTTTCACTCTCACTCTGTATTCAAACTGATTTGTGTTCCCCTGAAAGTCATTTGGTGTAGATAATTAATGTACATTATTGGTCTACAAATTGGGAATCATTAGATGGTGAGGATGCTGAGAATCAGTAGTCTTACATAACTCATTTGCTTGCTTTTATATTACATAAAAAGAATCAGAATCCAAGGAGGGAAGAGAGACGGGGATATGAGTCTTCACGGCAAATCTGCCTCAGTGAACATTAGCAGAGGCTTTGAATCTGGCTTTTTTTTTCTGGTTAACTCTTCTTCAACGTTTATCCTGTTTTAAGGCACTATACTCAACTCTTTGTAAACATTTTGCCTTATTTAATCTTTACAACACATCTCTGAAGAATGTGTCACTAGTGGCTCCATGATAGAGGTGAGAAAACTTTGGAATTCACTAGTCAGTCATAGAGTCAGTTTCATAAGAGGATAGTCAAGATCTGCTAGGATACCTGTTACTCTGTGCCATGATGGTGGCGGAACACAACCTAGAATTCGTGGCACATCTAGAATTAAGCCCACATCTGCTTTTGCGTCTGTAGGCGGGTCAATAGTAGCCCAAGTAATGTTAGTAAACGCATACAGACAGTAAAGTCAGTTCTCAGGAATGCCATGCTCTGAGATGCAAATTACCAAGTGGGGGGTTCAAATCCAAGAAAATCTGGGAAGAAAAGGAATTTGTGATGCAGTTCCCTCTTATTGGTTCCTGGTGATCATTGTTGGATTCTAATCTTCAAAGAATAGCCGGGTGAGGAGAATGATTTCTATAAGAAATCGGAGATTTAAGAATTAAAGTACAATCCAAGTCAAAGTAGTTAAGGACCTTGCCTCAAAATTTCTCCACCTCAGACCTCCCAAATCAAAATCTCTGAGAATATCATGTGGAATATGGATAGGCTAAAAGGCAAGAGATGTGTTCATTCTTATTAACATTCAAAGTCCTTAAAAACATCCAATCAACTAGATGCCAATTTAGAAAATAAAGGGCAAGGGCATATTTTTGAAGATTTTTTACGCTTATGGGCATTATAAATAAATGTGTTTGTGTTTCTCAGTGATGGTATTATATGCAACAAAATGTTTTTTATTTTTGTGATTGACCATCTAGAGCACTGGTTCTCAAACTGTTTTCCCTTGGAACATGCTGAACTTAGGTTTTTCTATTTAGATTTTTCACTCTAAATGAAAAAATTTCTCAAATTGTTCCTTATTTATCTAATATTGTTTATCTGTTCAGGGATGCTAATAGTCAAGAACTACATGAACACATTAACAAACTAATAGATTTAGAAAATGTGGTATATACACAATGGAATATCATTCAGCAATGGCAAAGACGGAAATCCTGCCATTTGCAACAACATAGATGTATCCTGAGGACATTATGCTAAGTGCAATATGTCAGAGAAAAAAGAACTGTATGATATCACTTACATATGGAATCTTAAAAAGCTGAACTCATAGAAACAGAGGGTAGAATGCTGTTTGCCAGGGGCTAGGGGGCAGAGGAAGTGGGGAGCTATTGGTCAAAGAATACAAATTTCCTGTTATAGATGAATAAGTTCTGGGGATCTAATGTACAGCATGGTGACTATGGTTAACAATATTGCATTGTGTACTTGAGAGTTGCTAAGAGAGTTATACTTAAATGTTCTCACCACGCATACACACACAAAAGATAATATGTGAGATAATGTAGGTGTTAACTAACTTTATTGTGGTAATTACCTCACTATATACACATATGTGTATTAAATCACCATGTTGGATACCTTAAACTTACACAGTGCTATATGTCAATTATGGCCTAATAAAGGTGGGAGAAAGAGAAATAAATGAACAAATTGACAAACATTAGGGACAAAAATCTTCAAAAACAGGTTATCCTTGCATACCAGTTGGGCTTTTTTGACACGTGAGATCATGGTGTGTCATCATATCATCTACATAAAATGTTGTCACATCATATGATAGGAAGAGTGCTCATATGATAGAATTATCTTCAGTAACATATAAGAAGGTTCGGGAACCCCAAAGAGCATTGACATGTACAGGAACACTACCCATACCAAAAGTTTGAAAAGTACAGATTTTGTTACACACATGCCCTCTGACCCAGTTTTTCCACTTCTAAGTATCGATCATATCCACTGCACAAAAATATTTCACCAGGTGCATGCAGCACTTATTATAGCATTGTTAGTAATGTTTTAAAAATTGGAAACAAACATAGGAGAAAGTTTTGATAAATTTTAGAACATTCATACATTAGTTTTACAAAACAGAACTATTTATTTTGATATGGATGATATTCAAGATACAAAGATAAAAGCGAGTCAAAGAATAATCCATATATATGATCTCATCTTATACATGGAAGAGGGAGGGAGAAACAAGGTCTTAGAAAAAGGTCAGGAATGATACACACCAGACATCTGATAGAAGTCACCTCAAGGTGGGAGAGTGAGGTTGAAAGGGTAAAGGAGAACTTGAACTTTTTAATCTGTATATTTCTGTATTGTTTAAATGAACTCATGAATCATTTGCCTAAATACTAATTCTCAAAAGAGAAATTATGCACTGAAAGAAAAGTACATGCAAAGAAATTTCTTTCCTTTAGAATTTAGTGCCAAAAAAACTTTGCTTCAGAAAGGAATTTGTTTATATGCTTCTTCATTTCTAATAATAATAATTCATGATGCTTCCCTTTGAATTCTGCCTTTCAGGAAACAGACTCAAAATTGATGCTTGGTCAAAACAGCCATGCTAGCCTATGAGGTTAGCATATTTGCTATTGCCTCTTTTCATGGATTCCATTTCCAATTCCTGGGTTTATTTTATCAAACTTACATTATTTGTGATCTTGGTTACAAGCCACTTCATATGTTTTAAGAAACAAATGAGGTATACATAAATAAACAAATAACCTAATAATTATTTTGATTGAAGTTGAAAGTCATTGCATGTTTCAGAATTTCTGTTAGTGATAGTTTACTTGTACCCAAATGTAACTCAATGTTAGACAGTCTTATTCTATAGCATGTAACTCACACCTTAAAAAAAAAAAATCAGAAGGTTCCAGAACTTGCAGAAAAGTATTTCATTTTCCCCCCTTGTACTGTCTGAGGTAGTTGTTTAGATCTAGTGAGCCATCCAAATTAATTGTACCCAAAGGAAGTCCGTAGACCTCAGGGATTTGATGGTAATGTATCTATTTATTGAAGTCCTCTGTGGGTGAAGTAAAATAGTCCCTTAAAGAATATTCAATGGAAAGACCCCAGTACAGATTTATACAAGCAAAAGAAAATACAGTCTACTTCAACTAGTAAGGCTTTAATACTGTACATCATGAATCAAGAATAGAAGCACACATTTCCCCACCCACTGACACACAGCAACACACACACACACACACACACACACACACACACACACACACACACACACATTCTAGAGTATTCTGCTTTACAAGTCCCAAGGTTGACTCTATCCCTGGTTAAGAAGAAAAAAAAAGATCATTTTTAGTACTTTTTAGTGTATTCTTTATTTTGAGTGTCTTTTGAAACACATCCTGCTGTGTTCCAGAAATAAACTGGCAGCTCTCTCTCTTGCCTTGTTGAAACTGCTCACCGTTTAGGTCCTCATGCAAACAAAGCTATGAGAAGAGTATTTTGGACAAGGCTTTTTCCCACTAACAGCTTGAATGTACTCTGGGAACACTAACATGATTTTTTAATTAACATTAATTCTGTTTAGCTTCAACTATGAAAGAAATGGGGTTTCTTCAAACACCAATTAACAAAGCAAACCCCAATAAAGGGAAAATACTCTCTCCCCACTTCCAGCCCCCAACAGGAAATTCCCCCCTGTTGAGTTTTCCCCAAGGTCTCTATAAAGTCTTTCTGATGAACTTGCTAGAGCCTTAATGAGAATGAATCAGCACAGATTTTCCATCATATAAACAGAAATATTTAATTTCATGAAAGGGGACAGCATGCTTGACTCTGCCCAGCCTACCACATAATATCTTCAGTTTTCCTCCTTCCTCGTAATTTATTTCTCATAGCATTTTCATTAGAGTAATTCCTCAGGGTTTCTCAAATCTGAGGACTATACCTAAACATTGTAGATGAAACAGAAAGACTTAAGCCTTTACTTCATTGCTGACTCCATTTTCTTACCTGAAGCAGAGGGAAAATATTTGCCCTCTTTATGTTTGCTCAGAATAAATTTTCCTGCATGTGCCACTCTCAGGATCCAAAGAGACAACCATACTTCCAGACATGCCTGCCCAGGGAGCAGAGTGACATATCCAGAGATCTCACCAGGACATCATTTCTCACACCATGTTTGGAAAAAAACACACAATGTTATTCTGTGTACTACCCGAAAAGGGTTCCGTGGTCAAACAAATTTAGGAAATGGTGCAAATCATACCCTTTTAGAGATTCACAAAACATGTTAGCATGTGAAAAGATCTGAAAAGTCTTTTAATTAAAAAGAAAACCTAAGTAACTTTGCTTAATCCTATTTATTTTTCCAACCTATTTGACCACAGGCCTTTCTTCATGGAACACTAGCATTCTACAAATCATTGGGGGGAAAAAAAATTGGGAAGGAAATGAATACTTACTAAACACCAACCATGTGCATTGATTATTTTAATTAGTCCTTCTAACAAGCCTTTGAGATAAGTATTATTATACCCATTTAAAAAGTTCACAGTACTTTAAAGCATATCCAGTTTCACATATGTAATATATAAGAAAGCAACATATAATAAATGATAGAGCTAGCATTCAAATCCAGGTCTGTCTGACTTTACTATTTAACCTCCAAGCTACTTTTTTTTTTCCTGTTAGCCAAAACTCGACTTACCTCTTGCCCTGTGTTAACAGATTGATCACATCTAGGTGGCAGACTCCGTAAGAGCAGAGCCTGTGTCTGTTGTGTATATTTGGGTCACTCCAGTGCTCAACACAGTCCCCAGAACACAACAGACTCTCAACACCTATTGATTGGACTAAAGAATGAATCTGGTATCAAGAACAAATGAAGGTACTACAAGATGGTCAGATTATGCTGTGCTAACATGAACTGGAGAACTCTCTAGGGACAGTAACCCAAATGGTTGAGGACATTTGAAACTACATCACATGAGAAAAAATCATCCATTTTAACTGCTTAATCTGAGTTGAAGAAGTCTTTAGAGAGGGTGGCATAACATGATGATGGCTTGAACACTTGAAAGGTGGGACTAGAAAGTGAAAATTGGGTTATTCAAGCATGAGGTGAAGTGAATCTATGACCTTCAAGATTCCATTCAGGACTGGAATTCTGTGAGCTTTGGGGCTGTTGAAGATACACAAAAATGGTGTAGTTCACTGTCACTGGTGATCAGTTTTCTTCCTAGAGGCTGAACTCTCTAGAATCATATAGTTTGGAATTCCTTTATTAGTCAAGGTTCTCCAGAGAAACAGAACAAATAGTAGATAGATAGAAAACAGATTATAATTAATATAATACTTGGTATTATATTATATTATATTATATTATATTATATTATATTATATTATATTATATTATATTATACCCGGTCTTATAGTAAAATAAGACCGGGTCTTATATTAATTTTTGCTCCAAAATACTCATTAGAGCTGATGGTCCAGCTAGGTCTTATTTTCGGGGAAACACAGTAGATAGATAGATAGATAGATAGATAGATAGATAGATAGATAGATGAGAGGAGATTTATTATGGGAATTGGCTCATAGGATAATGGAGGCTGAGATATGCCATGATATGCCATCTGCAAGCTGATGACCCTGGAAAGCTAATGATGTACTTCAGTCCAAGTCAACCAGGGGAGATGATAGTGTAACTTCCAGACCAACTACAAAGGCCTATGGGTAGGGGTAGCATTGGTGGACATCCTAGCTCAAGAGAAGAGAGAGAGAGGAAATTTGCTCTTCCTCCGTCTTTTTGTTCTATTTGGGCTCTCAACAGTTTAGATGATGCTGGCCCACATTGCTGAGGATGGGTCTTCTTTACTCAGTCTATGGATTCAAATGCTAATCTGTTCTGGTAATACCTTCCCAGACATAGGCAGAAATAGTTTTACCAACTATCTGGGCATCCCTTAGCCCAATCAAAATTACCCATCACAATTCCATAGGGTGTCCTTACAACTTATAAATGTTGCTGAGGAAATATAGTTTCAAGGCCACCAACATAATACGGTATCAATCATACAAAAAGAATCCCAATGGTTTTATGATGGAAAAACCAAAGCTTTACTGCATCATAATTTGCCATAGAATGAAATTTGACAGAATATGGTAACATTTTTATAGGAATCTATCCAATGGGCTTAATTTATAAGAATTGCTGGAAAGAAGTTTATTATAGTATGTGTACCTACAAAAAGAGATATTACAAAGAACTTATTAAGGCATAAGGGGAATAACTAAAATTTCAGAATGGAAGCGTTTGGGAAATCTTCTTGTACATTAATCAATTAGTTGCAATATTTATAGAAAACCTCCATAAAGTACAGGAAGTGTATTGGATTTGGGTGGGAATGAGTGCTTGGATAATTAAATATGTAGAGATAGACACAGAGATATATTCTGACACACAAAAGAGTAGGAAAACATGAAAGAATTATATTAAATAAAAACATATTACATCTTTATTATGAGTGCATATGTGCAAACACCAGTAACATTATGGAAAAGAATTTGAGAAAACCACCACAGATCATAAAGAGTAACTGTGTGTACTGTGCATATCTGTTCATGAATGTTTAAAGGCCAGTGTGGAAGTGTAAAATTATTGACAAAGTCAGCTCCATCAGTTAGGTTTCCCTATAATCCTATGTAGACTGTTCTCCATTCCAGTATCAAAGTTAATAATGTCTAATTATTTACTGAGGTTTCCCCCTGTTCCTAATCCAATTAATTAGGGCTAAAAACAGTGTTTTAATACATCTGCTAGGGAAATTACTGGAAAATGTCTATATAAAACACTATTTGTATGTGTTAACATTTTTAAGAAGAAAAATGGAATATGCTTTGAATCACTTGGAAGTCATTTGAATAAATAACTGAACAGCAAAGATGTGCTGATAACCAGCTACAAATAGTGCACTTAGGGGACCCATCAAAGAGTGAAACACATGTCTGTCTAGAAGAGCTCACTCTCCAGAAAGGGAAAGAGAACATTTGGCAATAACAAGAATACAAAGTGGAGGGGCGGCCACATGGCTCAGTAGGTTAGAGCACAAGCTCTGAACAACAGTGTTGCCAGTTCGATTCCCACATGGGCCAGCGAGCTGCACCCTCTGCAACTAGATTGAAGACAACAAGCTGCTGCTGAGCTGCCGGAGGGGCAGCCGAATGACTCAGTTGGTTAGAGCGCGAGCTCTCAACAATAGGGTTGCTGGTTCAATTCCCGCATGGGATGGTGGGCTGCACCCCCTGCAACTAAAGATTGGAAACAGCAACTGGACTTGGAGCTGAGCTGCACCCTCCACAACTAGATTGAAGGACAACGACTTGGAGCTAATTGGCCCTGGAGAAACACACTGTTCCCCAATATTCCCCAATAAAAGGTATTTTTTTAAAAAAAAGAATACAATGTGTAAAGTAACATTTTGCATCAAGATGGCATAGTAGGGAAATGCTGTACTTGCATCTTCTCATAACCACATCAAAATTATAACTAAACTACAGAACAACCATTATTGAGAATCACCTGAAGTCTAGCTGAATAGAAGTCCTATAACCATCAAGAGTGGTATGAGGGGCAGAGACACAGAACTGGCTGGTCCCACGCCCATGTGTGACTGTTAAAAATTGGGAGGGTTATCTTGGCAGAGGACCCCCTGAGGAGCAAGGGGTCCCAGCCCCCATCAAGCTTCCCAGTCCAGGGTTCAAGTGGCAGGGAGAGAATTCTCCACAATTTCTGGCTGTGAAAACAGCAGAGAATGTGGCTGAGTGAGATGCAGGGCTGCTGGAGTCCCAAGTGTTCCTCTTCAAGGGCCCATGCACAGACTTACACACTGACAGACTCACTTGCTCTGAGCTCCAGTGCTTGGACAGCAGCTTGAAAGGTGCCAGGGACTTACAGGGAGGAACTGAATTATTTTTCTTCACAGTGAGGGCTGGAGGAGCAGCTTTCTCCCAGACAGAAGTGCTGGCAGAGACCATTGTTTCTTTATTGAGCCCTCTTCCCTCACAGAGTACAGACATGGGCAGGCACCACATCTGAGTCTCCATCAACCTGTCTGACACCATTCGTCCTGCCCTGGTGATTCCCTGAGACCCCACTCCACTCAACTTATGGACCCACCCCAGCTGCTTCCTGAATACAGCCTGCAGCAGGGCCCCTCTCAGGACACCCCAGGGCCAGTTTTGGACTGCCCCAGAGCACAACCAGGTCACCTACACAGACAACACACCCAAGGGAAGATTGGGAAGGCACCAGAGCCCCTCTAAAGTGAATTCTGCTCTGTAGGGTCAGCCCTTGAACAACAGTTCTTCCAATGTAGCCAAAGCCAGTCCTCATAACCAATCAGCCTGAGGATCAATCCCTCTCACTGATGTGCAAACAGCAACCAAGGCTCAACAACAACATGAGAGCAAACACAAGCCACACAAGGGACACACCTGCAGCATCTGGCTCAGGTGACCAGGAACACTGCACTCCTGAACACCTACTAAATAAGGCCACTCTATTAAGACCAGGAGACATAGTAGATCTACTTGATACATAGAAACAAACATAGGGAGGCAGGCAAAATAAGGCCACAAAGAAATATGTCCCAAATGAAAGAACAGAACAAAGCTTCAGAAAAAGAACTAAAAAAAATGGAGACAAGCAATTTACCACATACCAAGGTCAAAACATTTGTTATAAGGATGCTCAATGATTTCAGTAAGAACTTCAACAAAAAGATAGGAAACATAAAAACAGAGATCGAAAACATAAAAAAGAACCAGTCAGAAATGAAGAATACAATAACTGCACTAAAGAATATATAGAGGGAATCAACAATAGATTCGATGAAACAGAGGTCTGAATCAGCAATTTGGAAGATAAAGTATCAGAAAATACCCAATCAGAACAGCAAAAAGCAATAAGAATCCAAAAAAATGAGGATAGTTCAAGGGGCCTCTGGGACAACATCAAACATACCAAAATTCACATCACTGGGGTACCAGAAGGAGAAGAGAGAGAGAGCAAGGAATTAAAAACGTATTTGAAGAAGTAATGAAAACTTCCCCTACCTGGTGAAGGAAATATACATACAAGCCCAGGAAGAGCAGAGAGTCCCTAACAAGATGAACCCAAACAGGCCTACACCAAGACACATAATAATTAAAATGCCAAAGGTTAAAGACAAAGAATCTTAAAAGCACCAAGAAAAAAGCTGTTAGTTACTTACAGGGGAGCTCTCATAAGACTATCAGCTGATTTCTCAACAGAAACTTTGCAGTCCAGAAGGGATTGGCAAGAAATATTCAAAGTGATGAAAAGCCAGGATCAACAACTAAGATTACCCAGCAAAGCTGTCATTTAGAATCAAGAGCTTCCCAGACAAGAAAAAGCTAAAGGAGTTCATCACCACCAAACCAATACTACAAGAAATGTTAGGGACTTCTATAAGGTGGGAAAAAAAAGGATAAAATTATGAATAATAAAATGGCAATAACTACATATCTATCAGCAATTACTTTGAATGTAAATGGATTAAATGCTACAATCAAAAGATATAGGGTTGCTGAATGGATAAGAAAACGAGTCCCTTATATATGCTGCCTACAAGAGACTCACTTCAGATCAAAAGACAAGCACAGACTGAAAGTAAAGGGATGGAAAAAGATATTTCATGAAAATGGAAATGAAAAAAAAAAAAAAAGCTAGGGTAGTAATACTTATACCAGACAAAATAGATTTTAAAACAAAGGCTATAACAAGAGACAAAGGATATTTATCCAAAGAAACTCAAAACACTCCTTCAAAGGGACATAGGTATCCATATGCTCATTGCAGCATTATTTACAATAGCCAAGATACGGAGGCAACTTGGGTATCCAACAATGGATAAATGGATAAAGACGAAGTGGTACATATATACAGTAGAATATTAGCCATAAAAAAAAAAAAGAGAATGAAATCTTGCTATCTACAACAACATGGATGGACCTGGAGGGTATTGTGCTGAGTGGATTAAGTCAGACAGAGGAAAACAAATGCTATATGATTATATGTGGAATCTAAAGAACAAAATAAACACACATACAAAACAGAAACAGACTCATAGATAAAGGGAGCATTTTGATAGTTGCCAGATTGGGGGGGGGGGCGAGGTGGGTAGGGAAATAGGTGAAAAAGGTGAAGGGAGTAAGTATACAAATTGGCAGATAATTGTCATGGGTATATTAAGTATAACATAAGGAATAGAGTCAATAATATTGAATAACTGTATGGTGTCAGATGGATACTAGATTTATGAGGGTGATCACTTTGTAACTTGTGTAAATGTCTAATCGCTATATTGTACACCTGGAACATATAATATTGTATGTCAACTGTAATTAAAAATAAAAAAATATTTTAAAAAAGGTGGAAAGTAACAATCACTGCAAGAGAAGGACAGATGAAGTGAGATGGGTTTCAGATAACAGTATTCATAGCACGTGTCAAATCTAGACTCAACAGTCTGTCATGGTCTCACCTTTCATGACGTTCTGTCCAATACAAAAAGTCTGACCAAGTGTGGGATATCTATAAAGTCTAGAATCATAGATAATACTATTATTTTATTTTTTTACAGATTGAAAATATCCTTGATGACATTATGATTATTTGCCTATTTTTTCATGTTGTATAGACACTCTGTAGATGCGAAAGCAAAACAACTTTGTGTGTAATCAATTCAAACGTATAATGGAATAAGTGAGTCTTGGAATCCCGGATGATTCCCACGTTCAAAATGTGAATATTCCCTCAATTTGTTTGCTAATAATAGGAATAAATTGTAGAATGATTATGGAAGAAAACAGAATCCTTACAGACTTAACATTATGTTGGTACAAAAGTAATTGCGGTTTTTGCAATTACTAACCTTTTAAATCGCAACTACTCTTGCACCAATCTAATAGCATATAATGGACAAGCATAACTAAGAGAATAAGACACTGCTTTTATTCTAGATTCTACATGGTTTTGTAAATATGTTCATAAGAAGAAACTAGAGATAAATTCCTTTGAAACAGATAACATGTATGCTGTTTAATTGCCAAGAACTACTAAGCATTTTGAATCAAATAAAACTGAAGGTTCTTAACTCTGTAGCTTAATCTTACTATAAACTTTAAGAAAAAAAATTTTCCTTCAAAAAATAATTTCATGCTCAGATTTACTAAAAGCATATAGTATAGAATGATTTTTCCTATCATCTTTTTATTATTTTTTTCCTAATACAAAAAGTGACACATCCAAGTGCTTGTCCTTCATCTGATGTTTCTATGAGCAACAGAGCAGAAAACTCGGATATCTATTCATTTGCAATGTGTCATTCCAATGTATTCAGGACAATTGACTTCATATGTCATAGGCAATTAGAAAACTTACCTTTAGTTCCAGGTTTTTAAAGTACAGCACCATATACTTTTGGGAATGAGTACATGTATTGATATCTTTCAACATGTCTGAATATTTTTCTATCTCTCACTTTTATGGTGGGTACATTCTTTCCATGGCCATTTCATTTAAAATATTAATCAAAATATATTTTTCTTGTTTTAATCCCTTAGCTGGGATTGTATAATAGAATTTTACTATGTTTTTTTCTTGTAAGCAAGATAATTTGTCCTGCGATTCGGTAACCCGGAATGTTCAGTCCCTAGAAGTAGTTTTTAGAGGTTCACCTGAAAAGAGAGTCAAATAAGATATAGGTGAAAAATGGTAAGTTGATCTGCCATGTTCATACAGCAGGGAATAGTAGGCCTGTGAATGTTGCGCCATTAGGAAGGCACACTTTGTTGACGTGTCAGTGGCAACTGGGCTCGCTATACGTATTAACAGTGGTTTGTAGGACCCGCCCGCTGATGAATTCCAGTGGGCTGAGCTGGAATCATCAAGATGCCCAAGCCTTCGGACACGTATGGATCAACACTTCAGGACTGATCTGTGCTTTTACTGTCGGTCAAGGGCATAGGTGGGCCCCATCGAAATTTTTCACAGATTTGACACACTCATTAGCAGAAGACGGACATTTAGGGCAGCACTGTCCAGATACAATGTCTTAATCACAGGAACACTTTCTAATACTTCCCTTATGGAGCCAATCATCAAGCACCTGTTAGGTTTCAGGTCTCCTCCGACTAGACCTCTCAACTAGACCTCAGACTAGTATGAACTATGACTGACTGTGGCTTGTTTCTTGAAGCAGTGTTTTCCCTCAGCTTTCTTGATGCCACACTGTCCTGGTTTTCCTCCAACTTCTCTGGCATCTCTTCTGAGACTTCTTTGCATGTGCATCTTCCTCTGAGAAGCCTTTAAAAAGACACCATGGATGTGTGGTCAGCTACAAATGATAGACTGGGAAGAAAATAGACGATACACCACATTGGTGTGGGCGAAACTGCTAAAACAAATAGTACATCCCAAAAATGTATTGTGGTTTAAATATAAGAAAGGTTTATTTCTTGCTTACCTAACTGTTCAAAGTGGGGGTTCATGATTGGCAGACAGTTACCCCACATGGTGATTCAGGGACCCAGACTCCTTCTATCTCATGGCTTCACCCTACCCATTGTCATCTGCAGGCACCCAGCGGAAGAGGATAAAAATGCAAATAAGACGCGTAACACAGACATTTAGGCTCATAATCCACTTCCTGGAATTTAGTCACATAATCACACAACTGCAAAAAAGAATAGAGAATGTGCTGTAGTCATGTGTCCAGGCAAAGAAATGGAGAACAAATTTTAAGAGACAGCCAGAAGACTATACCACAGCATGTCAGAATGGATTAATATCATTTATATAGAAGAGCTTCCATAGATTGAGTACGAAGAAAACACTAGGCTTATCAGGGATATCACTTCATAAATTATATAAATGTCTAATCACTGTGTTATACACTTGAAGAAACTAATATAATGTTGTATGTCAACTGCAATTGAAAAAAAGTTTTTAATTAAAAAACAAACAAACATAGGGTGGCTGGTTAGCTCAGTTGATTAGAGTGTGGTGCTGATAACCCCAAGGTTGCGGGTTCAAAACCCCGCATGGGGTAAATGACATACACATATATACACTAAAATATCACCAAAGCAGAAATGCATGTCACCCTTAAAGAGATGTCCAACCTCAGTAATTATCAGGGAAATGCCATTTAAAACAATAATGATAGGTCATTGCCAAATATTTGAAAAAGCAATAATACCAAGCATTGGTGTGTATTCGGGGAAACAGGCACTTTCAGACGTTGTTGGAAAATTACAGTAATTTTTAAGAAAAACAATCTGTCAACATATATTAAAATATAAACTCATGCTCTTTAATCAATAATCCAACTTTTGGGACGCTGCAGTGAATACTGTGATGTGCCCTCCAAATCCCCCTCCAGAACTGGAGCAGTTGCTCACACGGCTGCCAGCAGTGTTGTCTGCTGATGTCTCACAGCTGTGTTCCTCTTTAGGACTTTTCCTCCACAGAAGGAAGCGGACTTACCCTAGACCAAGGGTGTCCAAACTTTTTTCAACGTTTTTCACCAAGGACCATATGCAGTAAAATACACAAACAGCCGGGCCACTCACTCGAGATGAAGTACGTTTTGCCTCACCTGGTTTATTTAAATAAACTAAATATATTTTTGGAATTTGCTGTGGGCCAATAAAAAATGGATCGCGGGCCACAGTTGGCCTACAGGCCGCAGTTTGGACACCCCTGCCCTAGACCATGTCCTCTCCTGGGGGGGAAGTTCACCTGTGGTGACTGGTCAACACAGACAGTATAAAGGCTGGTCTCCTTACCTCAAATGAGGCTATCACTCAAGGACTGACTCAGTACATTAAAAATACATGATTTCTCACAAGGGCATCTATGAGGGTCAACAAACCAGAATCGTTTTATTTGAGAGTCAATAACTCACAGAAAAAGATCTTTAGGTTTTGTCTGTTTTAGAGACTAGTATGAGATGAGTAACCCAGTTTATTTGGGGAGATTCTGTTTGTTTGCTTACCTCAAGGTAACAAAGATTTCTTTGCTTATGTATGTTCAATGCTTTATCTAGTTGCAGCAGAGAAAAATGTCAGTTGTGCTTTTTCAACAATTTTCATCTATTGGTATTATGAAGGTAAAACTGGGCACAGACAACTTGTTTGTACTTCCACCTGCCTGGTTTATGTAACAATATTTTACTTTCATGTGCCTTATCTAACAATTGGGATGGTTAATTTTATGTCAACTTGACTGCACCATGGGCTGCCCAGATTAAACATTATTTCCAGGTGTGTCTGTGAGCGTGCTTGAATTGGTAGATTCTGTTAGCTAAATTGCCCTCCCCAGTGTGTGTGGGGCGGGGGGGAAGAGGGGGCAATATCCAGTCTGTTGAGGGACTAAATAGAACAAGAGGCAGAGGAAGGAGGAATTTGTCCCTTTTCTTTCTTGCCTGCCTGCTTGAGGTGGGACACCAGTCTTCTTCTCCCCTTGGACTGGGATATACACCATTGCCCCCCCTGGTTTCCAGGCTTTTGGACTGTGACTGGAATTACAATACTGGCTTTTTTGGGTCTCCAATTTGCAGATGGCAGATTGTGGCATTTATCAGGCTCCATACTCACATGAGCCAATAAATCTCTACATTATATAAATGTACGTATGGCCTATTGATTCTGTTTCTCTGGAGAGCCCCGACAAATTCAGGGGTCTGCACTTGACCCTCACGATAACTAAATAGTTATTGATGTGCCCATTTTACAGATAAGGAAATAGTTTAAGGAAGATTTTAAAAAAAAACTATTTACAACAGTTCATTGTAGAACTGGAACTTATACTGGAGTCTCTTTTGTCTAGATTAGATGCATCCTCTTCAGGTACTTTTTTCATAAAGACCCACATAAGAAGCTTAAATTGCTTCCCTTTTGTAATATTTCTTCCATTTCCTGAAAACTAGTAGTTATTCCAAGCAGGGACTTGCATTTGAGTCTTATCATTTTAAGGACTCTTAGATGTACTTATCTCCTGGAGAATAAAAATAGCAGATGCTTCTTCAGCAGGGGCTACATCTTCTTACAAGTTTTGTAATAGCTTCAGAACATTTTGGCTATGTCTACATGATAAAAATAAAGCGTTTTCTCCATTAAAAGCAATTGGAGGAGTGTGTGTGTGTGTGTGTGTGTGTGTGTGTGACCAAAATGGCTAAACTCCTCCTGACCTTCCTTCCCATTTCTGAAACTGAAAAGCTCTTGCTCACAACTCTAAGGTCTGTCTACAGGCTGCAGGGCATACACCTGCGCTGTGAGGTCTGCCCAAAGGACGGTGCTAGATCTGTGTGAGATGTGCTGCCCCGCGGCCCCAGCCCCTGTGGAATCCAGGCAGACTACCATGTGGGTGTCTTTCCTCCTCCTGAACATGCATCTGACAAGGATCTTTCATTGTTATAATTGCTGAGGAAGTAACCAAGGTGTGGCTTTAGAACAATCAGTTCTTTTCAGAATTCTACAACTACTCTAAGGAAACTTTAATTTTGGTTCCTAGAATTAAATTAAAAAAAAAAAAAAATACCTGCGGTTTCAAAAAGGTTTTTGTTCTGAATGCACTCTGTACCCCTCCTCTCCTGTTAACCTGACAGCAGCTGTGTCTAGACCCATGAGGTAGGCGTCACTGTGCAGTTGGGGATACGTCACTTTTCAGCCATGACTGCAGAATCCCACCCCTGAACATTTGATATTGCATGTCATTGTGTTTAGGGTATTTGTAATGTAGCTTAGCACAGATTTAACTTTTAATCATTAAATTCCCTGCCAACATAGGCAAGTAAAAAACAGATAATCCCAAATCTTTTATTTTGAGTCCTAGGTTGAAGATGTACCTCTACCTGCATCAGGGCCCTCAATATCTGTAGGAGTATGAAGGTGCAGTCTCAGTGCCCAAATGACCCGGAGGGTGATATCAAACCTCCCATAGGTTTACCCTTTGCTTTATGCCAAGATGGCCACAGACAGGCTCCCAGGGGCCCCATCTTCCCTGCTCTCCTCTCCTCTTGCATTTCCTACCTCTCAGCCTTGGCCCATAATTGGTCCATTGTTTTTGTCTCCTTCCTGCAGCTTCCTCACATGCTCAAGACCACGGAGGTCAGTGTTTCTGATTCCTTCCTGCAGGGGGTTGATGATACCACATACTGTTGAGAGAAGTGGTTCTGGAAACTTCATATTACTCAGAGTGAAGGATTTACAAGATGAACCATTCTACTAACATTGGTGGGCTCTCATAGGGATCACATCCATGTATTATGTGGATAATTTTACCACTTGTATCAAATATTATTCAGGATCTTGCCATCTAAATATGTTTAAATTATTTAAATGAGTTGTTTCTCTCAACTTGCTGGGGTTGTGGAGACAGGTTCTTGAGTATCTAATTAGGTCCTTCCATGTTGATGTTTTTGGACTCTCTCTCCTTGCATTCCTGTTTAAAGAAACATACAATACCGACCTTCCTTCAGGTATGGCAAGGGATGTACTCTTCCTATCAAACATGGCTCTTTGAAGGCAGGTGTGTCTTGACTGGGAAGAGGCATAGTCAGAAGAGCTGACCAAATGACTCCTCCTCACAGAAGAGAGGGTAGGAAATGATGAAGGGTGTAAGAAAGACATCCTGTCACATTTTTTTTTTTGCGTGTGCGTGTGTGTAGCAGACATTTTTTTTTTGCGTGTGTGTGTAGCAGACATTTTTTTTTGCGTGTGTGTGTGCGTGTGTGTGTGTGTGTGTGTGTGTTAGTCTGTGTAGCAGACTAACTTCCTGAAAATTACTGGTCTAACCTTAAATTAAGTTTTCAACCACCGACAGGAGAGATGGAGCAGGGAAGGAGGCTGACAATAGAATATAAACAGACTAAAATCTAATGCCAGAGAAACAGCAAATCAGGTCACCTGCATCCTGAAAATCAAGAGTTGACCAAATTTTACAGTTTGGTCAGCGGTTTCCCAACACTGAGTTTATTGTTTTTATTAAAAAAAAAAAAAATAGAGAAAAAGGCGAGCAATCATCAAACAGGTTGAAATTGTGCATAAATAGCAAGCAGATGAATATGAGTAAGAGAATCCCCTGGGGTCCTGCTCCAAATGCTCCCCAAACTGGGCCTCCTTTCCCTGCTGCCTATGCCAGCAAAGAGCTCTGCTGACCTTGCTTCTTCCCAGTCAAAACACACCTGCCTTCAAAGAGCCATATGTCTGACTGGAAGAGTGCATCCCTCGCCATACCCGGAGTAATATATCTCTTCAAACAGATATACAAGGAGGGACAGTCTGAAAACATCAACATGGAAGGATCTACTGGGTACCCAGAAACCTGTCTCAACCCCAGCAAGTTGAAATTAATAATTCATTTAAATAATTTAAGCATATTTAGATAGCAAGGTGCTGAATAATATTTGACACAAGTAATAAAATTAGCCCTAGAGATTCTAGCTACTTTAGGAAATTTATTTCCATCCTTCTGGAATCAGTATAAACATGTTGCACGTTAAAATAAGAGATGCCCAAATTGAAATAGAGACCATGACTTTTCTAAAAAAACTCTCTCATGTTTCTGGACAAAATATCCATGGCTTCTGAATGAAGAAATAATTGTTCTCATTCTAGACTAAATGCTATAGGTCATTTTACTTAGAAAAAGGAACATTCTTCACATTTCCTAGAGATCACAAAAGAAAATTGAAAGCATTGCAAATGTTGTGTGGCTGCTTTATGAATTAGTCCTTTAATGTTTTAAAATCAAATACAACAGAAAAGCTTCAGAGGAGTGTACTTTTTTTGTCTAAGGAGCCAATGAAGATCTCTGTGGTTAGTGATATTTTTAATTCAGCTCTGGACTTTCTCCAGGAAATCACTAATAATTACTAATTGTATTTTTGTAAGTAAATGAAAGGATGCAGTCTTTTTTTCAATGCCTCCTTTCACTTGTGTAATTAATGATGTTGCTTTTTCACATGATTGAGTAAAGCTATAATACAGAGACATGAATTAACTGAGAAAGCTTCTTTGTGCAATCTTAGAGAAATGAAGTGTAAATCCTAGTCATGGGATTGTCTTAAAAAAAGCTATTTCTTCATTTTATTTTTCATTTTTATGGCTTAGATTTATAACAGACACTAGAAGAAAAGAGAACCATTTAGTGAAGTTGCTTTAAATGTAGTTTTCCATTGATTTGTGGACAATCATATTTACAAAAGTATATTAATGAGATTTTCTTAGAGAGCCTTTTCACAGTATTGAATTTAACTGAAGTACAATCAGAGTAAAGCATAGAGCATGTTTTCTGATGCCTCCAAGGCTTCCAAATGGCAAATTTAGATGGCTCCTTCAATTTGTGAAGTCATGTTTATTCAATAAAATCTCTAGTTCTTTCATTAAATTGAACGGAAATTTATGATTCAGAGAAGAAACTGACAGGAATAACAAGGAAGAAAGACTAATGTCTTGCATCAAAGGGTGTTGGTTTCCCTTTTAGACTCATGATAACTAGGGGAGTATCATCATGGAAACACACAGGTAGTCTCACTTATAAATGGTGTGTGTTTCTGAGCATCTTATATTAAAGGCTGTTACAAAAACTTGAGCATGCATTAGATTCTCCTCTTCCCTTTCGTGTTCCCTGCTATATTGCCCTCTAGCATTTTTCTTCTTTTTTCCCCTCCTTTTTTTCCTTCTTTCCTTCCTTCTTTCCTTCCTTCTTTCCTTCCTTCCTTCCTTCCCTCTTTTCTTCCTTCCTTCCTTCCTTCCTTCCTTCCTTCCTTCCTTCCTTCCTTCCTTCCTTCCTTCCTTCCTTCCTTCCTTCCTTCTTTCCTTCCAACCTCCCTTTTCTTCCTTTCCTCCCTTCCTTCCTCTCTTCTTCCCTTGCTCACTTCCTCACTCTCTTTTTTATTGCTTCTTTCCTTGCTTCTGTATTACTTTTTTTTTTTTACTTTTTTTTTCATAGAGGAGAAATATTCCAGCCCTTGAAGATACTTTAAATCCAGGTGTTTATTCCCAGTTTGGACATGGAAAAGGGATTTATTACCAGCTATTTAAAAATCAGCCCAAAATTCAGACTGAGATTGGAATGTTTGGGCTGTGATAGCAGGGGGAGTGGGTGAAAGTAACCCAAAAATTACTAAGGAGATATCAAAGACTATATATCAACTGAGTATTGGGTATGTGGGACCATAGTCAGATATGAAGAGAGAAGAGTGATCAAGTGCAAAGCATTATGCTACTATTAATACTAGCAAATACTTAAACAGCCCATACTACGTACCAGGCACTGAGTGTATATATTCATCTTTCTTACAAAAATCCCATGACGTAGGTACAATTATGCCCCTTTTACATATTAGGAAATGAAAGCACAGAGGGAATAAATAACTTGTTTAAGATCACACATTTGTATCAGGTTTTAAACCCAGGCATTCTGGCTTCAAAATCTGTCCTCTTACTCATTACAATATGCCATCTCTCTTGAGATTGTTTTCTTCCAGTTCAGTGTCTTTTAATGGTTCAGTTCAGTGTCTTCCAGTTCAATGTCACTGTTGGCATTTCCCCATCGACATTTTGAAGGAGCTATTTATTATCTTCCACAACTGTTCATTTGATTAGTCAGTACATGTTGTGAATGTAGCACAATCCTCACCCACCTCCAAGAAAACAAGTCTGGCCATCCATGCTCCAATCATCCTTTTATCCATCCATTCAACCCTAAGATCCACGTGATTTGCACTGTAGGACCCTCACCCAACAACATTTTTATACTGGCAAAATCTGGTTAGGATGGACATTGAAGGCAGTCTTGAAGGGGAAAGACAATGAAAGATTTCTGTAAAGAGAATGATGCCATCTAAGAAGAGTGTAAGGAAGAAAGGAGGGCATCACGGCTAAGAACCCTGGCTCTAGAATCCAGACAGACCCAGGTTTAAATCCTGCCTCTGCCACTTCATAGCTACAAGACCACAGGCAAGGTACTTAACTTTTTTGAGGTGTCTTCTCAGCTCTCAAATCGGAATAATTATGCATACCTTGCAGGTTATTGTGAGAATTCAATGAAGCAATGTCTATCTGGTTCTCTGTAGCCCAATGCCAGGCACAAGATGCCTAATAAAGAATACTTTTATATATATAGGTATGGACAGGTATGGATAACCTGAAGACTGGTCATCAGCCCTGGGAATATTTTAGTGGGAAGAAATGTTCTTTATTTTTCTGACCAAGAATACTCATTGCTCTTTGCCTATAGAGGTATTGAATTTTTAAATAATTTTAAAAATTAGCAAGCTCTTATTTAGTTTACAAGATTTCAGCTGTACTTCTGAGGTTTCTTTTGAAAAGGAGCAATGCCCGTGACTATACAAACACACATGCATACACACACATAATATTGGGACTAACTTCTTTGTGGCTTAGACTGCTTGCCAAGAAATATAAACAGAAGAATGGATGAAAAATGCTGGAGGTGAAAGCTGTGCCTGACTCCCCCAACCCACAGCCAATGCTAATGCACTTATGTTTGATACACACTTCAGTTAAGGCAGTAAACAAACTTCACAGCCCAAGAATAATTTTGGATTATTTATTTCAACGAACACATTCCCACTGAGTTCCTACTGATTGTGAAATAATTTCAGTCAGGTATTTCTCAAGGGGATTATTTTATGAAATTATCATATGCAAATAGTTTATGGCATATTTTTCCATTTTATTTATTTATTTTTTATTCGCACCAGTTATTTTACGAAGTGCTTCACCAGCAGCACACCAAAACTTACTTTTCAGTCATTAGGCACAAAATAAAGACTTCTACACTTGGGGTTAGTTCACAAGTGTTGGAACTAGATGACTGATTTTCTTATTTCGGAATCTACGAATCTGGCAGTATGAAGGCCTGTTCTTTGCATATTCATTTATCCCTGGTGACTCAGACAGGTACAGGGAGAAAAAAAATATCATCACGTGGAATAAATTGCAGTATTGTTAGTCTCAACATGCAAAGTTATTCTATGATACCTAATTTCAATCTGTTATGCCTAATTAAAGCAGTGATGAAATGAGAACTAGAGAATCTGAATTTTAAATAAATTTAAAAATATATCAGGATTTTTAAAGAACATAGTGGTAGAAAACTTCCAAGTAAAACAAACCATCATGTTGAAAACACTCTTCAGAGTCTTTTTGGTGTAACTGGCAGACCACCCTTCAGAATGCTTAAGCTGGGCAATCTCACAGTGGACCAAGTATTTGGTTCATTTGAAACGTAACTCTGTATTAAAGGTGGCAAATAGGACTCATGCTCTGGGTTGCCTGAGGAGGTCTAAATGATGCATTTCATACTCTATCTCGTGAGGCTTGGAAAGCCTAGGACTCAGTCAATTTCAAATTCAAATGTAACACCAAAATACTTAAAATCTTCATGGTAGAAACTTTTGTTTCTATTAGATTCAAACTTGTAAGTGGGCAGGCTATGTCAACTCACGATGGCACCTACTGGGAAAGATAGTTCTTAGGTTCAACAGGGCCCAAGCTAGTGACAATAGCTTTTGCCAAAACATTTTCAACAGTAAAAAACTTAAATACAAAGAATGTTATTCATCAAGGTGCTAACAGTTAGTTCATTAGTAAACAAACACATTTATGTAAAATAATGAGTCTGGTTTCTATGGATAGCCTAGGGAAACCCAGAATCCCATGTTTAATTATTTGGTAAGTAGCAACATAGGTCACCCCAGGGAATCTATCTATTTGTGACAGGTGCCTTGACCTAAACCATGTTCACAACTACTAGATGTTGTCCTCAAGTTATCTTGCAGCTTAATTTGCCTTTACATGCTCATAAGCTCAAAGAAGGACTAGAAAAGGACATAGGGCATAGAAAAAGGGTGGTAACCCACTATTTCTCCAACGTCTTGGGAATCCTAGAGGTGAGCAAAGTCCAGACCGAGGTCTTATGTTTGCCTCAGTACCTGCTAGTCTGTGAATTCTGGCCTGAGAGAAATCGCCGTTCTGCTGGGGGCTATGTAAGAAATTTCAGTTTTCTTTAAATGGAATAGATTTGGCTCAGAATCAAATGCCCAAAACTACTCCAGGTTTTGTGGGGTTTTTGTTTTGTTTTGTTTTGCTTTTCACTCCCACCCCAAACCTAGCTACGGAAGCCACAGAGTAGAGGTGAAGAAATGCATTTTTCATAAAAGTAGAAAGATTCTCCTAATAAAGAAGGTGCAGGCACTTTGGATCCTCAGAAGTGGGAGAACCCGAGACCAGATGAAGTCCTAGCTGGGATAATTAAGGTAAACAGTTCATTAGAGACTTTTGAAGCCTCAGTGGATGAAGGAAACCAGAAATAAAGGTGAAGTAAGCCAAAATGGCAAGATTTCTTGACAAATTGCTGCCTGAAGCCAAGAGGCACGAAGTTCTGCCAAAGAGAACAGAGATTGGAAGGTTTTAGACACAAAGAAGGGAATCAGAAAGTGTTTAGATTGAAGAAGGAAGGCCCAAAGTCTTGTGATAGACTATATTTAACCCATCTTGAAATGCTTACAGTTTTTAAATACTGTCCTTTAATATGCATGCCTCTTTACCCATTAGTCTATTAGAATAAATCATTCCAGGTATTTATTTCTTTAACCAAAAGACTGTATTTACTGAATCACAGTAAAGCTAACTTGACTATTCTTGGAAAAGTCCCACTAGTTGCTTTATGCTGTCATAATGTAAGGCGCCATTATTCACTGGACAGGGGCCCCTTAAACTGGAACATTGAAATAGGAAAGAACTACCCAGCCTTTATCATAGTATTCCTTCAGTAGTAAAGGCCATACATGCATGTCCATCCCAGAGAGAATCCCAAGTGTCACCCTGAGTTGCACTGCCCCCTTGGGTACAGGGAGGACACCGAGTCATGCCCCAGCTCAAAGCTTTATTGTCTTTCCACCTGAAACCACAGAGAGTTTATGTATTAAGCTCAACAGCTTAAACTTTCCTCTGTGGACTGTATAGTCCTGGCCCCAGGTGTGGTATGCTGCATGACTTTAACAGTTAAATCAGTTTCTTTGTGCTCTACCAAGGAAACAGGAAATCATACATAACTGTGGTTATATAGGCATTAAAGAAAAGGCATCTTGGCCTATTTTCACATACCTAATTCAGATAGGAAAAGACAGTCTTAGCCATACATTCCAAAAAGGAATCCAGAAGTAAAAGCAGAATCAGGAAAGCAACTAGGAAAAACGGTGATAAGAAATCTGAATGCATAAATATATATATGCACAAAATTGTTTATTACAGTATTGTTTTGTAATCATAAGAACTTGGAAACATCCTGAATGTGTATCAGTAAGGTGATGGTTAAATAAATTATACAGCATCCATACTGTGGCATTCCATGAGTATCATAAGAAATTATGTAAGATAAACGTATGTGGTAGACAGTGGAAAAGTCCCTAATACATATTGCTAAATGGAAAAACATCATAAAGCAATACATATTTATATAATGACATTTTTTCATAACCCAAATTAAGCATATATGGAAATATTATACATATACCTTTAAATACTACATTTTTAAAATAATACATTTTTTAAATATTCTGAGAGAATATACAAATCAGTAGTTACCTTTGAGGTGGCAAGTGAGATGAGAAATGAAGAGGTAAATAAAGACCTAGATTTTTTACATCACTGATTTAGGCTTTTTAGAAATATTTTTACAATAAACATGTATTATTCATATGTTACTTGTTTATATAAAAAATGAAAAAAGTGAGAGGCAACAGTTAAATGGTTCTTTATCTACAGTATCCTAACGTTTTCTTTTTTCCTCATCCCACTTTCTCTCTCTCATTCTCCTTTCCTTGTCTTACAGAATCTCTTATTCTGTCTTACAGAATCTTCAAGTACCATCCAATGGGTTTTTACAGAAGACCAATGGATTAATGCATCAGGGTCTTAGTGAGCGTATTAGTTTGCTAGGGCTGCCATAAGAAAATATCACCGAGTGGGTAACTTAAACAACAGAAATTTATTTTCTCACAGTTCTGGAGCCTACAAGTCCAAGATCAGGGTGTTGGTGGGTTTGGTTTCTTTTAAGGTCTCTCTCTTTGGCTTGTACGTAACCACCCTGTTTCCCCGAAAATAAGGCCTAGCCAGACCATCAGCTCTAATGCGTCTTTTGGAGCAAAAATTAATATAAGACCCAATATATTATATTATATTATATTATATTATATTATATTATATTATATTATATTATATTATATTATATTATATTATATTATATTATATTATATAAGACCTGGACTTACATTACAGTAAAATAAGACCGGGTCTTCTGTTAATTTTTGCTACAAAAGATGCATTAGAGCTGATGGTCTGGCTAGGTCTTATTTTCGGGGAAACACGGCATCTTCTCACTTTGTTCTTACATGGTGTATCCCCTGTGTAAGCCTATTCTTGATGTCAAGTGTGTGTCCAAATTTCCTCTTCCTATAAAGAGTCAGATTGGATTGGGGCCCACTCTAACAGTCTCAGTTTAACACAATCACCTATTTAAAGACCCTATTTCCAAATATAGTCACATTCTGAGGGACTGGGAATTAAGGCTTCAATATAAGAATTTGGAAGGTGGGTGTGGGGACAATTCAGTCATAACAGTGGGCCTGGAGCTCAAATTTTTTCTTTAAGTGCCCCTACTTGTCACTAGAAGGAACCATAGAGACCCAATCTTTGATGAGCAGGTCTGTGTTCTTGAGAGGAGGCTCCTGGTCACCTCCAGGCAACTCAGAGGAGAGGGAATGCCTGGGGAAATCAGCACTTTGAGGTCCCTCTCATTCACCTGGCTGTTTCTCAAGGGAAATGGTACAGCACACCGTGGTGGAGAGAAGATGGGCTTTAGAGTGAGACCACCTGCTGTGCCACTTACCAGACCTTCTCTAGGCTCTAGTTTCCCATCAGTAACAGGAGGACAGTAATACCTGCCTCAGGGTCAGGCGCAGCTATATAATTTTCAATCCCCGTGCAACATGGAAATGTGGGACCCTGGCTGGGGAGGGGAGGGGGCAGGAGGGGGGATGTCAGTCTCCCCAACCTGTGGGCAAATGAGAAACCCCCAAGGGATTGTAAACTCTGGGATGGGACACATGGGTTACCTGGACCGGGGTGGGGAAAGGACCCCAGCCAGTCACCCCAATTGTACTACAGTGCTGCCAGTTACCACCTTACCCTACACTGAGATGCCCTGGAGGGGCACACACCTGACCCTGACCCTCCCCATGCTCATGTCCAGATCCCAGCAGGTCCAGAGGCAACAATGGAACACATGCTTCCCTTCCCTTGTCAATGCAACTTGGTGGTCAACCCAAGAGGAGAGTGGCTTATTTTCTATGTGTAGGGCTGAGGTGGGGAGAAGGAGGCCAGGCAAGTGCAACTCGAGGTAGTGAGGAGTGTCATGAAAACCTGTCCAGGGAGATGAAGAGGTGGCAAGACTGGGACAGCATGTGAGCCAAGATTTCAAGCCCCCAGTATACGTTCCATTGTCCTATTGGACTTCATGAACAAAACACAAAATCAAAGATAAAATTATTGAGAATTTCAAGACAGTAACTGTATAGCATTAAATCCCAAGTAAAGGGAGCTTCTGAGTGCAGTGTCCTGGGCCAATGCACTGATCATACGCCCATGAAGCCACTTTGCTCACTGCTGAATAGCCTAAGGAAGGCTTCCATGGCACAGAGCCTGATCTACAGTGTGAGTCCAAAGAGACTTTCTCTATTTCCATTCATGAAAGGAAGCTTAAAATCACTCTTGCATAATCCACTGCCCTCAGAAGACTTATGTCATTTATCAAGATGGGTTTATCAAAGATCTAAACAAAAGTAAATGGTGCCTTCCTGTCTTTTGAGGCCCTGTTTAATTTTCACTTATTCCAAGAAACCCCTTCTATTGGAATAACCTTTCCATCCCTTTGGGTGGAAGGTTCTAAGAACTTTGTGGGTTCCTACATTAAACTCTGCCTTAGTGCAACGCAGGCATGTGTCTATACAGTATATCAGAAGGTCCTTGGAGACACGTAAGCCTCATCTGACTGTGTGTCCATTATAATATCTAGCACAATAAAAATAAGTTTAGGGTTGATTTCAATAGATTTGATTTAGTCTAAATAAGCACTTTACTAAATTCTGAGTTTCTCATTCTCAGAGTTGGCTGTACATTTTTTGAGTAACATTAAGTGATCTAAAACAAGTACAGGAAAAAGCCAAAGCTCGAAAAGGAGTTTGAACAAATTTGGGGTTTTGAGAGGTCAAGAAAAAAGTTCTAGTTCAACACAGACAAAAAATTTTCTTATCAAATAATAAATAGCCAGATTAATAAATATATAAATCAAGCTCCATAAATCTAAGACATTCAATAATATTGAAACAGTCAAGTAACAAGGCTTCCATTAAATTATTATTTAGGGGGAAAAAAGTATCTATCTAGCACACCTGTAACGTCCTTAAAAAACACATTCATACGGACTTGAAGAGAACATAGAAATAAAAAAAACATATTGATTTGCCAATATAAGGTTGTGGAAAATTATTCCTTTTTTTTACTCTTAAGTATTTGATACATTTAGAAAATAAACTAAAACAAAATATTTCTACTGATACTGCTATTTACTCTAGTTCTCAAGCAGTTATTTCAAGAATACTGGTCCTAAGGGAAAAGTAAGATTTCTTTGACTAATCAAAATTAGTCATATTTGAAAAGAAAACACACAAATAACAGAATTCCCCTATAAAATGATTTCCTAATATTCTTAAAACTAATCAGTTTCTAAGATTAAAGGACTTTCCTGTTAGTTTCTTAAGAGGTGTGAGATTCCTATTAACATTTACACCTTTTTAAAAACACACCTTTGACATTTTATTCAAATTCCATTCATTACCCCCATGTGCCAGGAAATGGATTTTCATGGATTGCTTTCCTGGAGTTCACTTCCTGCCAAAAGAGCATAAACTACCAGTTGTGGTGTTCTCTAAATAGTGATTGGACACCATCTCAGGAACACTTTTGTAGAGTTGTTTTAGGAAGATTTTGTTTAGGCAAGGGCCGGCCTTTTGTAAATATCCTCTAACTAATTTATCATAGACTAGTTGATTCTATTATTTCAGTTACCAAGCTTAAAGATGTAGGATTTCTTATAAGCCAGAAACGTTCCTTGTACTTTGAGAGTCCTTTGGCTTGTGTTAGCTTGTGGTCTCTGCTCCCATGAAGTTTTGGCAACCCTCACTTTTTAAAAAAAACTCAGAAGAAACCCACATCTGGATTCAATTGATTGGATTTTAACCAGCCTCTATTGCAATATGCAAATAATCGTCCTCCTTTGGTGTGTGCTTCATGGCTGATAAAACTGAGGTGTCTTATTCCCCAAGCCCCAAACTTCTCTCTCATTTTTTTTCCTTCCTCTGATAGCGAAATCTTTCAGACACATGTCCTCACCCAGAATGCAGCTCAATGCCTGCCAGTATTGACGAGACACGTGAATGCTATGCTGCACAATATAAATCACACAGATGTGAAATTTCATTAACAAGTTTGCTTCGTTGTGACGCACACTGACTTGTGCCAACCACTTCCATTCATGAATGAAGACCAGTCAGAGAACATGGATACAACTGTCTCCACCTTTCTCTTTTTCTCACTAAATTTCTCTCACTTGTATACTGACCCATGCTCTTGTTCCACTGACCTACTTGTCTAGAACATCAAAAACCTTGCTGGTGTTTGCAAATCTAGATGTCATTAATCCCTTTCTTTCAACTCTTCATTGTTTTCTATATTATGCCTCAATGACGTGCTTACTTTTCACAATCTGTCGTAGCAAGTCTAAAATATGGAGATTGTTTTAATACTTGAAAAGTGATCTGGGATACCCAAAGAAGGGAAAGTAAAAATTTTGGCAAAATTTCCGGAATGCCTGATAATATGAGTTTTCCAAAATCTGGAGCCAGCTGAGGACAGCTTATCAAGATGATTACATATCCTAACTTCAGTTCTAGATATGAAACAATATGCCAACAAAAACGTTCCTGTCGATGGCATCTGCATTGGCCAGTCCATTTGAGAATTCAAACTCAGATATATCATCCTATTAGTTTTGCTGACATTTATCCCCACCCCCACAGCCCCAATTCCAGTTCCACGTGAATTTAACACAGGTGCAGACTCAGGCTTAACATAAGGGAGCAATTTTCTGATTCATTCGTGTAAGACCCCGAGGGAAAGAGAGAACAAGATGTACCAAGGCAATATTGTATTGTTAAGAAATTAACTTAGCTTGTTTTTCTACAGAGTCAAGAATACCCGTATCCAAATGCTTAGGTATGTAAACTAGGCCTCACATACAGTTTTCATCTTCGTCACAGTGTGGAAGCATTTTTAAAAAACTCCTTCTTCCTTCTTAGGAAAATGATTTTAAGGGAATATAGACAGACAGATGATTATCTGTATGTTTTTGTGTGTGTGTTTTATTTTTTTTGGCGGGGCGTGGGGGTTCAATCCACAATATTGTTTCAATTTTATTGGGGGCAAGGATTCAACAGCAAAAAGAGAGTGATCACCCCCGGCACACTCTTCTGCAAAAGCCACTCTTGTACTGAAAAGAAATGGCACGTTGAAACACATTCTTTTTATTATTATTTATAAAAATTCTTGGGTTTTATTAGTTCAGGGCTCAGTGAGCAGTCTAGCCAAACCGTACAGTTATTCAGTGCCTAGAAGCAGAATGGATGGAGAAACTAATTAGCATAGATCTTCCATCACCACTGGAAATTCTTTATTTGCCCTCAGGATCCACATTGCTGTGTCTATTCAGCGCTGTTAAATATGACAAGGTCAGTAACCCTGTTTTTGTAACAATGAATGCTAACAAACTCAGGCCTCACACACATTGTCATTGTCGAACAGGGTCAACTGAGTTAACTGAGAACATTATGCGTGTACAGTGCCAAGAAGACCCCATCAACAGTCAAATATATACAAGTTACCATATTAGCATAAGTAGTGGAGCAACAGATGGCCCAGCTGTGAGCAAGTCAGATTTACCCAAAGATTTTGCACCAATAGTTGAGCGGTAAGGATTTATACCGTGGCACAGGGGACACTCGACAGGAAAATGGGAGACCAGTGTTCTAGTCTCACCTCTGCCACTTCCCCACTGAAGGCTCAGTTTCTACAGCAATAAGATGAGATGTCAGACCACATGCCATCAAAGCCCCTTCGTGCCCACGGCCATGATTCCAAGGCAGTCCATGGGATAAATATATTGCTGGTATGAATTTCAATGGAAACATGTTTTTAATACAGTATGTTTTATACTGAGTTTCTATTTTTATGTCATTGGCATTTGGCAGAGAGATAAAGAAAGTTGAATTCTAGCAAGTCTGGTTACCTCAGGGAGCGTGCGCAAGAACTTAGAAGCTTGTACAAGTTGAGTAAAGTGATGACTGACATATGCTCCTTAGGCCTTGCAACATCATCAATGCTATAATACAATCTACTTATCACTTTTCTTCTGAGGAACTCTGTTTAGATTTCCAATGGGAGTCTGTGACTCCCTTTAGAACTCCGGTGAAATAAATAAACATGATTCAATCCATTTTTCCATATTGAGAAATGGAGTTATGTCTAGTTAAGTCAATGTCAGGCTAATTATAAAAAGCTTGAACAACAATTTTTTTCATTTGTGTTGTTAAAATTTGCTTTTTTTTCTGGCATCACACGCCTAAAACCAATTCATAAATATTACTACAGAGTAGAAGTGTAATAACTGCCTAGAAAGAAGAAAACCCAATATTCTTTAAACATGAAACAAGGTTCTTTTGGTGGAAGGAGGGGAAACAAGGATAAAAGAAAAACTGTCTAATGGAAAAGTACTATAAAGTATTGTAGATGACATATAAACAAGACAAAAAGTATGAAGGAGTGTTGCTTTTAAATCCATTTTCGCATAAATAAACATCTTTGAAAATTTATTTTTAATGCAAACTGTTCTAATGTTATACTACAAATTTCTTTATATATCATATTGGTTACACCGCAGCATTTCAACTTTAATTTCTTATATTAAATTGTAAATGTTTGTAATGGGTCCTTTAAATGCTTGATGCAGTGTTATTATTCTGTAGCAAAACATTTCTCAGATGTGCAACATTATTTTGAAATAAATCCTTCAAAATGAATATAGTTGCTGGAGTCCCTTGAAATTTATGGCATTTAAGAATAGATGTGTGTTTCTTCAGTGTGGGAGCTCTTCAAGGAAATTTTTGACTGCTGATGCAAACGTTAGTAAGCAATGCACTTGTTTGGTTAAGACTTTTAGCCTTGACCTCTGGCTTTAAACCCTTGTCCTTTATTAATCACATGCTTCCTGAATCAAAGAGAATATTTTTGGAGGGGGAAAATTGTTCTGGGACTGAAGGAGTGTTATATACCAAACAGACATGCCCAGATGACAAATAACCCTTGCATGATAGCCAGGGTTCATCCAGCTGGTCGGCCCCATATTTTGTGATTGATGGTGTTGATGTTCTAAATAGGCCTAAGATGTGCCAAGTATAAGAGCCATAACAAAGTCCTTCAGATTTATACTGTAGATAGAAGGAGGAAGCGAGAAGGCATGTTCCCAGCACATGGCAATTCTAAGAATGGTGTCATGATTACAAGTAACCTTGCAGAGTTTGTCTGGTTTCTTTCGAAGTTAAACAAAAACTATTTGCTGGTCAGGAATGAATAGGGTCACATAAGGTCTGTCTGAACCTTACGATTACTAAAATGTTTCTCTGTAACTAGACACCTTCTGAAACTAGGATAACATAGGAATCCATTGCAGGGATCAATATACTGATTTTTCCTTTGCCTTTTGAGGCTTCTTAGAAAATAGGAATGGTTCTTTGCTTTACAAAAAAAAATGACATCATGATATATATTGAAGCCATTAAATGTTTGAAATAAAAAACCTTAAAGATTATTTAACCTAACCCTACTCTCCTTACATTTAGGAAAATGAGATGATTTTTTTTAATCAAGGGGAGTCACAAGAACAGTACGTTGTTTATTTTTTAAGGCATTTATAAACAGGTCTTTAAAATCAGATAATGTATGAAAAAGCCAAAACTTGCATTTGAGCTTTTCAAGAAGAATGATAATGGTAGCTCTTACTACTTTACAGTGAATATTAAATGTAACTCATATGCATAAGAGCTGCTATTTCATGAGACTTTCCTTAATGAGAATTAATATCCTTATGTTGATACAGCAATTACCTTTTTTGAACCTTCGTGGGACTGAGGAAGTACATCCTGGTAAACTAACCCCCATTCCTCATCTCCTGTATTAAACTGCTTCTACTAAATTGATTCCATTGCATGCTTTAAGAAATAGTCCTGGGAAATTTGTTCCTGGGATGTTGATCAGGACAATTTCTACCATGTTTCCCCCAAAATAAGACCTAGCCAGACACTCAGCTCTAATGCGCCTTTTGGAGCAAAAATTAATATGATGTGGTATGATATGACATGATATGATATGATATGATATGATATGATATGATACGATACGATACGATACAATACGATATGATATTATTATATTATACCTGGTCTTATATTATAGTAAAATAAGACTGGGTTTTACATTAATTTCTGCTGCAAAAGACACATTAGAACTGATTGTCCGGCTATGTCTTATTTTCGGGGAAACACGGTATGTAGAATCTTTGAGAAACTTCTTTCTAGTCTTAGTATGTGAAATAATGGTGATGCAGTATATTTACATTTATCATAAAGACCCTGAGGCACACATAACTGATGGCATTTCCTTCTTTACATTGGCCATTCAAGAGCATGGAACCTAACTTGCAATCTGTCTTTCACAATAGAATAGGGCTTAACAGTGAATGTTTTGGTTTCTCGTTCATTCCAGTAGCTGTTCCAATCTTTTCTTTTCATGGTGGGTTTCTCAC